>NC_060140.1:651728095-652029137 GCF_021461385.2 Schistocerca piceifrons | reverse complement strand
ATGGAAGATGTAAAATCCCGTGGAGTGTCCCCGGCGGCCGTCATGGAAATATCTTGTGTTCGCTTGAGGCGTGACTCCTTGATGGAGCTAAGTAAGGGTTTCCATGCCTTGCTCAGTTCAAAACCTGTTTCTCGGTTTATGAGGTTGTCCGTTATGCGAATTTCAATGGCCTGCTTAAAGATGCTGTCCCAGTAGAAGTTGGTAGGGGCCATAATCTTGGCCTCTTCGTATTTTGCGTTGTGTCCAATTTCCAAGCAGTGTTCTGCCATTGTCGATTTCTTGGTCTGGCCTAGGCACGTGCGGCTTTGGTGTTCTTTGCAGCGGTCTTCGATTGTTCAGATCGTTTGACCGATGTTGGATTTTCCGCAAACATATGTAATATTATATACGCCCGCTTTCTTGAGGCCAAATCCGTCTTTCACTGTCCTCAGTAAGGCGCTTATCTTGGACGGTGGTCGGTAGACCGTGTCAATTTTGTGTTGTTTTAGCAGTCTCCCAATTTTTGACGTCACGTTGTCTGCATACGGTAGAAAGGCGAAGCCTGGTTCACCATCTTTAGACTTACCTTCATCTGGGTTTCTGCTGCGTGTCCGTCGTCTGAACGCTGTCTGGATCTGTCGGTTGCTGTACCCGTTCTTGCGGAACACATTTTCTCGATGTTTAAGTCCTTTGTGTAGATTTTTTTCATCTGATGTGGAGTATCCCCTATGAACAAGTGTGTTTAGGATCCGGTTGAGTTGTGTAGGATGTGGCAGCTCGAGGCATATAAATGTAAGTCCGTATGTGTAGACTTGCGGTACAGGTTATGGGCCATTAGATCTCCGCTCTACAAGTACATCAAGGAAGGGTAAACCTAGAAGGAAGGGAAGTGAGCAGGCAGACCGACTTCTGCTGCTGACTCACTGCGGGTCACATCGCTGCTGCTAGCTTCTACTCTCGCTCTCCGCGCCAACATGCCTGGAAGCCCGAAAGGAAGACGAGGAGTCACAGGTTCGAATCCTGCCTCGGGCATGGATGTGTGTGATGTCCTTAGGTTAGTTAGGTTTAAGTAGTTCTAAGTTCTAGGGGACTGATGACCTAAGAAGTTAAGTCCCATAGTGCTCAGAGCCATTTTAACCATTTGAAGACGAGGAGAACAAGTTGCCGCGATCGTAAGACTCCGGGGCCAAGCGCTCGGGCTGGACAACAAGAAGAAGAAGAAGAAGCCTGTACGGTGCTTCGCTGCGGATTGCACAGGTGTATTCGTGTGTTTAAAGTGTGCAAAGTCGCACCTCATACGCGACTGCACGAAGCCTAGGGACGCCGCCGCTACATGTTCCAACTGTGGCGGCGCACACGCCGCCAACTACGGTGGCTGCAGTTATCTCAAGAGTGGTGGCAGCGGGAAGAGGCGGCAAATACACTGACGGCGAATTACCGCGCAAGAGCAGGCGGCAAAGGACCAAGACGCGGTAAATGCTCCACCCGCACATTTTGCCATTGGCACTTCTGCCGGTGTTGGCGTGAGTGGAGGGCCGTGCTGCTGCAATCCCGACAGCATCCGCAGGATCGATGATGCTGTCACCAACGCAGTTGCCGCTCTCAAATCTTCCGTGGCAGAGGAGAGGGCTGCACTTCGGGCTGAGGTGGACGAGGTGCTCCTACAGCTCGCGCAGCTCTACGAGCTGCTGGCTTGCAGGTCTCGCAAGGGGCGCGACGTTACGACTGCCACCATCGCCACTCAGACGGACGCTCTCCCGGCTCCTGCGGTAACGCAGGGCGTTGCGAAGGTGCCCACGGAGGTGGCGATGGAGATGTCTGCCCCCTCCTCGATCAAAGAACAGGACACAGATGAGGTAGTCCATACGCCGCCAGCAGAGACAGAGGTCACTGCGCCAGGACTACTGGAGATGGTCGCAAAATCATTGCGTGACAAAACGTACACGCATCACAATACCCCCTACCATTTTACCGATTCCCATGACCCTAAACTTCCTCTGCCCCACAAGCCTTATGACTTCGGTTGGACAACTGCAAATCTGACCGCCGTCGTTCCTACGAGGGAATTGGACCTTATAAACCGCTTCCCTATCTTTACCGAGAATGACTGGAAACGCATAATCGCTGCTATTCCAGTAGCCAAGCAGAAGAAGAAGAACAAACATTCCTCTTCCTCACACCGCTGGTATCCTAGCACCTACAGTATTTTATCCTGTCGAGCTCAGACAAGTTTTAGCTAATCCTTTTAATCTCAGTCAAATTTATCTACACTACTGGCCATTAAAATTGCTACACCACGAAGATGACGTGCTACAGACGCGAAATTTAACCGACAGGAAGAAGATTCTGTGATATGCGAAAGATTAGCTTTTCAGAGCATTCGCACAAGGTTGGCGCCGGTGGCGACACCTACAACGTGCTGATATGAAGAAAGTTTCCAACCGGTTTCTCATGCACAGACAGCAGTTAACCGGCGTTGCCTGGTGAAACGTTGTTGTGATGCCTCGTGTAAGGAGAATTAATGCGTACCATCTCGTTTCCGACTTTGATAAAGGTCGGATTGTAGCCTATCGCAATTGCGGTTTATCGTGCTGCTCGCGTTGGTCGAGATCCAATGACTGTTAGCAGAATATGGAATCGGTGGGTTCAGGAGGGTAATACGGAACGCCGTGCTGGATCCCAACGGCCTCATATCACTAGCAGCCGAGATGACAGGCGTCTTTTCCGCATGGCTGTAACTGATCGTGCTGCCACGTCTCGATCCCTGAGTCAACAGATGGGGACGTTTGCAAGACAACAACCATCTGCACGAACAGTTCGACGACGTTTGCAGCAGCATGGACTATCAGCTCGGAGACCATGGCTGCGGTTACCCTTGACGCTGCATCGCAGAGTGCCTGCGATGGTGTACTCAACGACGAACCTGAGTGCACGAATGGCAAAACGTCATTTTTTCGGATGAATCAAGGTTCTGTTTACAGCATCATGATGGTCGCATCCGTGTTTGGCGACATCGCGGTGAACGCACATTGGAAGCGTGTATTCGTCATCGCCATACTGGCGCATCACCCAGCGTAATGGTATGGTGTGCCGACATTGATTACACGTCTCGGTCACCTCTTGTTCGCATTGACGGCACTTTAACAATAGACGTTACATTTCAGATGTGTTACGACCCGTGGCTCTACCCTTCATTCGTTCCCTGCGAAACCCTGCATTTCAGCAGGATAATTTACGACCGCATGTTGCAGGTCCTGTTCTAGCCTTTCTGGATACAGAAAATGTTCGACTGCTGCCCTGGCCAGCACATTCTCCAGATCTCTCACCTACTGAAAACATCTGGTCATTGTTGGCCGAGCAACTGGCTCGTCACAATACGCCAGTCACTACTTTTCATGAACAGTGGTATCGTGTTGAGGCTGCATGGACAGCTGTACCTGTACACTCCATTCAACCTCTGTTTGTCTCAATGCCCAGGTGTATCAAGGCCGTTATTACGGCCAGAGGTGGTTGTTCTGGGTACTGATTTCGCAGGATCTATGCATCCAAATTGCGTGAAAATGTAATCACATGTCAGTTCTAGTATAATGCATTTGTCCAATGAATACCTGTTTATCATCTGCATTTCATCTTGGTGTAGCAATTTTAATAGCCAGTAGTGTATATTTGTAGAGTAAATGTCAACAGACAAAGACGCCGATATTCTACACCACCTCAGGGGAGGTTGTTCATACCAGAGAGTAGAGGGGTCAGACAGACCATTCCATCAGAACCACCTGATGATGGCGGAAAGATTATTCGCCGAAATATCGTGGGACTCTACCGATCGCATCCGGCTGGACACCCGAGAGCACTGGAAACATCACATACGCCGGGAAAGCCCTCGATCAGATTGCGACCGAACCGCCGAATCTTTCCATCAGTAAATGGGGTATGTTCTCAACCCCCTCCACTGACGGAATGACCCGCTTCCTAATTCCGTATGTCTAAAGCCAATACGGACTTGTAGGTGTCACGCCTTTGCGCTTACTGCTACTTATTTTAACCGTAAATAGGTCAGTCCTAATGGTAAGAGGTAGTAGTGAATTCACGTTATTAATCTCCGAATACAGCGCAGCTGCCACAAGCTCAGCTCACTTTTACTCCACTCCTACCCTCGCCATTGCACCACATTAAGTAGGTGCTACATGGACCTTGCTAAATTCACTTGCGTATCCATTTTTGACCGTTACTCGTCAGTATTTACCTGATGATTAGTACACTCCTAACCGGACTATTTCCGAAAGAGCTGCGATGATTGAACGGGTTCGATCCACGGGTTACAGTGCCCTACAGTTCACACGGAAACACTGCCTACCTGACCCACTTAACTTGGTAGTGAGCTTATGTATCCAATCACCACTGCTAGCAGCAGTGGATAATCCTATCAGCACGACGAGAGCAGCAGACTTACCGTCGAATCCTCCTGAAAATACTTATAACTACGGTCGCCAGCTCTGAAGGAGCAAAAGAATAAATCAATTTTTTGGCTCGTTTCAAAGTGAAACGGCTTGAGTTGAATTTAAATTTAATTCTGAATATTACTATTTCTGATCATTCTAGGTGATTCTACAAAGCAAATACACTCTCAATTTCTGTGAGTTGGCTAGGTAATTACTACCAAGACAATTTATGCAACTTAGGTTAACAAAATCCTATCCTTCAACTTATTTAATGATTTTGGATATTAGTTTTTGGACAATTGATATAGAATTAGTTAAATGACTTTACTTGAAAAGTTACTCAGAAAAATTTAAGTAACTATAAATAGGCGACTCATTCTGGAGTGACCATTGCTCTTTTCAACATTCTTATACGCTAAAGTATTCTACTACCAAAAGAATTGTAAATGAAAGAGGCGATGGTGGCCTCAGTCTGATTTCACTATACTATGTTTGAGGTTACTACACTTTACAATGAACAACATGCTTCGTAATTTTACTCATTACTATATTCTGTCCTCTGCACTTGCATAAAAGAAAACTGGTATTCTCCTTTTACATGTATACAAAGTTCGACTTAACAATTGCAAGCAGTCTTGCCTTGGGTAGACGTGTCGGTGCTGGTGGTGAGATGCATGTGGCTAACGCAGCTCTTCACGCCTCATGCCCTCAATGGCGGCTGGAACTACGAGCTGTAGCACTCGTATAAGCTACTGCACGTCCGCCATAAAATCTGGGTGCAGGAACTCTTACAATCAGTCCCAGTGGCATAGAGACGGCTTCGACGACCATTCGTCGCGTTCTACCCCACAAACGGCGACGATATTCGCCTCTTCGCTGTTGCACAATCACTTTTGCGTGGGCAGAGTTACGCACGTCCGATCACGTCAACACTCCCCAGACCATTTCATTGTTCAGTCCCTGTGTCTCCAGCTACCTCTAGCTACGCTCGTATCCACAAGAGTGGGGGCGTTCCCCTACCACCTTTTCACCGAAATCATTTAGTATTTAAGAATATTTATATTTATTACCCTGGAGTTCATACCAGTCATAATAATTTACTACTAGCGCTTTATAACATTAAATCATACAGTAATAACTTATAATTACCAAGAAAAAGAATACATTTGACTCCGAGAGCTTAGAGCATTGTCTGACAGGTAGCGCTAATTCCCAGTTTCGCCAATAGATGGCATCAGGGTGCACTCCCTGGCAGTCTCACACCAGCGCGCCCTTTTTCGACGCGCGGGCTCCAAATTACTGTCAGCCCACCATCATTTCAGTTCCGTTACAAGATGCCTTCCAGACTAACGAGATCACCCACAATCCCCCGCTTCGACCTCCTACCTGTACCCTTTTCTCTCAGAGGTTTCACACGGTACGCGCCAACAGCCATCTGTTCGATAGAGCATAAAACTTGATTCATCTGAAAAGGCTACCTGTCGCAACTCAGTGGAACATACAGCTGAGGAACTGGTCAGCAAATTCCAGGCTTCGTCGCCGACGGACAGCAGTCAGCATGGATCCGTGAACCAGGCGCTTGCTGCGGATCCCATACGTAGCAATGTTAGCTCATTGGTCAGTGCGGAGACACTGTTGGCAGCCGTTTAGTTCGTCTGGGCGATATGTCGCTCAACAGTTGCACGACTGTCCGCCCGTACGCAGCCCTGTCGTCTAAGGCCCGCCGTGCACCACGGTTTCCTCGGCGCCGGTTTTGGATAGCGACATTTTGCCGTTCACGGTATGCTTTAACACGGCCGCACGCGAACGGTTTACAGATTTAGCAGTTTCGGAAAGGCTTCCACCCGTGGACCGAAAGACAATGAGCATGCCGTTTTGAACGTCAGATAAACCAATCGGTCTCCACATTACAACGACTGGATGTTTTCTGCGTTACTCCAACACGCTTTACTCTCGAATGCTAGAGCTCCCACCTGCGTCTGTGAGTGATCATTGCAAGCTAACGTCGAATGTATGCAGCGGTCACATTAACGGGACTGGTCCGTGAATACCAGGGGAAACCTTGAAAAAAAATTTTCAGTTTTCTAAACAGTGCAACTCAAGGAATAACATTTGTAAGCACATTTAGTGCTTACCATCTTTTAAGACCTTTTTTGGGAACATTTTTATGTACGATCCACAGCTTCAGCTCCCATTCTTTGTGTTTTTTTATTGCACGTGAAATATACCATGATAATTATTTATATATTTCATAGGTACACATTAATCAAAATACAATCAAAGTGGAAGGTTTACTTTTTCTGTTAGTTCTTTACATTACTATCTTTAAAGCAGACTACTGAAAAGACGGTGCAGCTACCAATTGTGGTACAAAAAATTTTTTAAGTTAATTATCAAAAATTTTGGAAATGAATTCACGGCATTTCTTCAGAAAAGCATGTTATTTTCAGTTAAGTCACGAGAATAGTCTACTTTTTAGTTGAGCATGTTTTAAGACAGTCAACAAAATTTCATTTCTCCCTCTTTAACACTTTTTACCCAAAGTGTATCAGAACATGAAATAATTTAACTTTCAGGAAATCGAAGTTAATTTAAAATTTGCTTTTTCTATTAAAATTGCATGGCACTAATGCATTCCACATCAATATTCGCCTTTTTTTCCTGTGTTGTTCTTCCTCCTCTCTCTTTTTACACTTCCTCTTTCTATTCTTGCTTATTTGGTGGCTTTCAATCTGATTTTTCTGTTTCGAAGAGTCTACTTCAGTCAATGGCTGTTAGAGCTCTATGCATTTGTAGTCCACCACGCACTCCATCTGTTCCATAACATTAAGCCTTCACACTGCACCGTCACTGAAACATAGAACAGCATCTCAAAGTGTTTCATCCTACTAGAACAAGTTCTGGTATCCGTTCCCATATAGAATTGCTGAAACTTTCATTGGATTTTGAGTCCTACCGTGTAAACATTTCTCTAATAATGTTGTGTCACTAAGATCCATATACACAGCTTTTACAACTTCCATTATAGCAAATGGAAAATAATGTTTATGGTTGTAGGTCTCACCTTGAGTAACAGTCCTCTGGTAGCCACACCAGGAATCACTGCCAGGTGGGGCAGAGTGCATGACATGTGCTGTCACCTGTGGAGGATTTTTTATTATGGGTTGTCCATAATAATACATGAACCTGTCTATTTCTTCATCTGTAAGCCCACCAAGTCCACTAATTCACTTACTATCAGCTAATTTCTTTCTTTTCAAATTCCTCTCCATGTTCCTTAATCTTGTTCCTAACAGTTTCTGGGCATGTCCAACACTTTAATTTTTTTTCAATTTTTGTGGCAGCATAAGATATGGACTCACAAACGTTTTGGTACCCTTTTGAGTCTCCATCTCCTGGTAAGAAGTATACATCACACCTTATTTGTCCACTGACCTGAGAAATACCTTCACAACATCTTCAGATTTCATCCCCCCAATATAACCACTAAAATTAATAAAAAATTTATGATTTTCAGTTCCACTAGTACAGTAATGACAGTACTTAGTAATACATTTCACACCAGTGACTTTACCATTCTTCAAAAATGGTTCAAATGGCTCTGAGCACTATGGGACTTAACATCTGTGGTCATCAGTCCCCTAGAACTTAGAACTACTTAAACCTAACTAACCTAAGGACATCACACACATCCATGCCCGAGGCAGGATTCGAACCTGCGACCATAGCAGTCACGCCGTTCTGGACTGAGCGCCTAGAACCGCGAGACCACCACGGCCGGCCATTGTCCAAGGAGGTAGCAGTCACTACGTCTTTTAGGGAACTATAGCCTCTTCGTTGCCAGCATGCATTAAGGGCTGCAGACATACATGTATTTCTGTCATTCATGTCTACACTTTTCTGAACAGCGTTTTTCATACTATCATTTTCTACTTCTTCGAAAGTCTGTAGAAAAATTTTATTGTACGTGTCAACACTGGTAGGGGGAGGTAGGTCTATAAGAGCACAGAAATTTACCTTCTGCCTATACGCCTCATAGCATAAACAAGTTTAATATTTGTTATAAACTCTCTCTTTAGCTACGCTACAAGTATAAAGACATTCACTTAAATAAAAAAAACTACAGACCGCTTATAATTTTTCTGCACAGCCTCTTCTAGCACGTATTTCCTCAACTACCTTCACACCACTGTTGCCACATTCCTTACACTGCAAAGCTTTATTTATTAATTCTGGTAAAGCAGAATCAATAGTTGGTGCCTCTATATTATCGGCATTAATACTGTCAAGCCCATTGTCCAAATATTTCAGTTTTAGCTTCGAAGCGTTTGAAGTAGATGAAGCTGATTCAAATGTTGTATCACTTTGTATTTCGGTATCAGCAGAGTTAATCCGTTTGGTGAACCGATGTATGTAAAATTTACGTTGTTTAAAACCGAACTTCTTAATTCTTCTCATTGCTTTCAAGTGAAATAAGAAACTCATGCACACAATAAGAAATACGCGCACACAATAACTACGCTGTAAACAAAATATTCACACCAAAACTACAGCAAACAATGACTAAACTCCCTGTATAAACAAAAGATAAGCAACTAAAGAGTTTTCGCACATTATCCATCATAATGGACTAAAATGTCATAAGAACGAATCAAATGAGAGTAAAACTTTATTTTTAACAGAGCTGACTGTGTTCCGTGGAGACGTCGTGGTGCGTGCAGCCTATTTTAAATTCCTCTAATTTTAGTACTTTCTGTGATCCATTTTCTGGAAGTAAACTTTTTCTCGTTCAGAAAACTAGAGATAATGGTTTAAGACAAAAATTAAAAAATCGATTTTTTGACAGATATTCAGGTACAGGTCCTCTTAATGGGCTGGACCGTGTGTGTAGACGGTATATGCATTCGGATAAGAAAGAAATTTGATGGTAATACTATAAAAAGTGAAGTGGAGTTGGAAGAATATAAGTAGAAGAATGTTGTGAAGCATTGAGAAAGTAAAGTCGATCCAAGGTAACAATGATTCTGGTGATGATCTTCTTTTGGTTGTCAGATGGCTACCGGTGTCACAGTATTGTATACAAGTGGACGATTTGTAACGAAGACTGTCAAGTAGGAGTGGCTCTACGGCAGGCATTTTTCTGAGCTGCTCTGCCGAGTGACGTAGGCAACAGTGGATCGGCTGTTTGGACCCGCAGGTATGTGCAGCGTGACACTGACGCCGCACAACAATCTTTTGTGGCCGCTTGTTCATACCGTTCAATCCAGTCATGTGGAGCCGCTGGCTGGCTCACATCCACGCTGCCAGATGCACTAATATCTTTGGCAACCAGGCTCGTTCGTAGCTCTTCTCCCTGTTAATGATGTTAGGGCGTTTAATTATTTCGATAGCCTCATATTTTCCGTTGCTGGATCCACTGCTGCCGTGGATCCCACGAGATTCTTGAAAAAATTAATAGAGCGGCCACAGTCTTGATTGTGTTTTGTTTGCTCAAAATGTGAAGTAATTCACAGGTAACTTATAGGTAAGCAAAATGTTTGAACGAATAAATTGTCACGATGAGAACAAGAAAAAGTTAAAGCACCTATTACACGTATCTCATACCACATTGACGTACCGTGCGGCATTTCTTTAGAAATCCAAACAATCCTATGTCCGTGGTTCATTTTCAATTCGTCCTGAAAAATGGAAATGAGCGTACGGCATTGTGGGCTAGGAGTCCCCCATTCGGAGAAGTTCGTCCGCCGAGGGAAAATACTTATTGCATTCGACGCTACATTGGGCGACTTGCGGGTCGGAGATGGGGATGAAATGATGATGAGGACAACACAACACCCAGTCCCTGAGCGGAAAAAATCTCCTGCCCCAGCCGGAAACGAACCCGGGCCCTTGGCGTGACATTCCGCAGCGCTGACCACGCAGTTACCGGGGGGCGGACTCAGTTCTAAAAAGGTCAAAGTAAATGAAAATGAGTATGCTCTAGTACAAAGACTTGCCTATATTTAATTATGTCGTAGCAAATGTTCAAACTGACCTCCGTTTTCAGTCTGGCATCAACTGTAACTACTAGTTTCTATATTCGAATTCCTTCATTTGTTGCTGCCTTTCTGCCCTATCCTTTTGGTCAAATTGTTTTTCTGCACCCTGTATGAGAACGTTGTTTGCAAGCGTACATCGAGTAAGTAGTAAAGAGCCGCTGAACCAGAGTGGGGAGATAAGAGCTGAATCGTGCAGCTTAACTAAAACAAAGGACATATCGTGAGACATCACGGAATAGTTAATATGGAAATGGGGGAAAGAACCTCTGCTGTGGATGAAGTACCTATGACACTATACATGGAATAAACGGGAAATACGAGGCGTAGACGTGCTTGACAGCGAACGCAAATTTAAATTCAATGCAACATAGTATTTTAACTAAATAAGCACTATTTTTAAAACTGCATTTTTAAACGATTAATTCCTTTTTTCTTGTACTTTATAAACGTTTTCATTTTTTGCCACTTTATTTCCTGTGCTTAATTTCTTCCATTGTGTTAAGTGTCGGAAGTATTTCAGATTTTTCCCTTATTTACATTTTATTATGGTCAAAATCTCTAGAAAATACATCAGCATTTACATTATTACTGTGTAATTCACAATGAAGTGGTGACAGAGGGTTAATCGAACTCCCTTTTAGCTATATTACCGTTCCACTCTCGAACAGCGAGCGGGAAGAACGAATACTTAAACTTTTCAGTACGAGCTCTGATTCTTCTTATTTGGTGGGAGCCAACAAAATATTTTCACACTCTGTGGAGAAGGTTGGTACCTGAAATTTCATGAGAAGCTCCTGCCGCAGCGAAAAACGCCTGTGTTCTAATGACTGCCACCCCAAATTTTGTATAATATCCGTGGGACACTCTCCACTATTTCACTATAATACAAAACGAGCTTCCCTTTTTTTTAATTTTTTCGATGTCCTCCGTCAACCCTGTCTGATGCGCATCCAACACCGCACAGCAAGATTCCAAAAATTAGTGGACAAACGTTATGAAAGCACTCTCTTGAGTAGACCTATTAGCTTTTCAGAGTTTCCTGCAAATAAATCGACGTCTTTTGTTTGCGTTCCCTACAATATTACCTATGTGATCGTTCCAGTTTATGTTATTCATAACCGTAATCCGTAAGTGTTACGTTGAGTTTACAGCATTTGCATTTGTGTGATTTATTGTGTAACTGAAATTTAGCGGATTCTTTTTAGTGCTCCAATGTTTATGGCTTCACGCGGTAATATAGATGATTTTCACTGCAAATTCGATCCAGAACAAAGTAATGTGTTCTTTTTAAGAAATCTGCTGTTTTGTTTGTTGTTTGATATTTTTAATTTTTTTCCTTAAGTCACATCTAGTCTTCCAACATTCAGTAACATCGGAGTGTGTTGTATTTGTATTACTGCATTAATTTTATCACACAATATAGTTGTCAACTACCAGTGCAAACCCCGTAAAAATTCCTTATCCTTTTACAATTTTGACTCCCAAGTATATGTAAGTAATTGCTTTAGTTAAGATCTGTTATTATGTGACGTGGTGGGTCTTTTCGGTGTATTTCAGAGACGAGTGCTCACAGGCACAAATTATACCGCGTCGTTTCTTGCTCCGTTTGTCCTTTGATCTGCACAGTGAGGCGCGTGCGTTGGTGTGTAACGCACCGGACCGTACAGTATAATTAGTGAACCAACTACTTTGAACCGAAAGTTATGAACGCACATCGATTTCCTGCTTGGCTGCGCAGTTCCATGCTTAACTGATATTATATTTCGCCAAAATTACTCGTAAAAGCCCGATAGCATGAGAATTTGTATCGCAAGGAGCTTAATAATTACTACACTCAAAATTTTGTCATTTTCACGGATGTGATTTCTAACGATATAGTTATTAGAGAGAAATCTCTGTAGGGAATCACGTAGCCGGTCATACGTGTTGTCATTGTGTCTGGTTTTCAGTCTGAAAACTGGTTTGATACAGCTCTCTATGCTAATCCATCTTCTTCATCTTCGAGTAACTGCTGCTACCTAAATCCTTCTGAACCTGCCTACTGTATTCATGTCTTGGTCTCCCTCTATGATTTTTAGCCCACCACACTACCCTCTAGTAATAAACTGGTGATCCATTGACGTCTCAGAATATGTCCGACGAACCGATCCTTTCTTTTTGTCAGTTTGTCCCACAAATTTCTCTTCTACTCAGTTCTATTGAGTATCTCATTACTTGAGTGATCTACCCATCTAATGTTCAGCATTCTTCTGTAGCACAATATTTCAAAAGTTTCTGTTCCTTTCCTGCCCAAACAGTTTATAGTCCAAGTTTCACTTCCATACATGGCTACACTCCACACAAGTACTTTCAGAAAAGACTTCCTGACCCTTAAATCTGCACCCGATGTTAAGAAATTTCTCTTCTTCGAAAACGGTTTTCTTGTCATTACCAGTCCACATTTTATATCCTCTCTACTTAGACAGTCATCAGTTACTTTGCTACTCAAATAGAAAACCACATCTACTACTTTCAGTGTCTCATTTCCTAATCTAATTCTCTCAGTATCACGTGATTTAATCCGACTAATTTCATTATATCCGTTTTTCTTTTGTTGATTTAATCTAAAACTTCCTTGCAAGACGCTGTCCATCCCGTTCAGCTGTTCTTCCAAGTCCTTTGCTGTCTCTAACAGAATTGCAATGTCATCGGCAAATCTACAAGTTTTTATTCATTCTCACTGTACTTTAATTCCTATGCCAAAATTTCCTTTTGTTTCCTTTACTGCTTATCCGATATACAGATTGAATAACATTGGGGATAAGGTACAATCCAGTCTCACACCCTCCTTTACCACTGTTTCCCTTTCGTGCCCCTCGACTCTTATAACTGCCATTTGGTTTGTTACAAGCTGTAAATAGGCTTTCCCTTCCTGCCACTTTTATAATTTCAAACAGAGTTTTCCAGTCAACAATGTCAGAAGTTTTCTTTAAGTCTACAAATGTTACAAACGTAGGTTTCTCTTTAGTTTACTATTCTATGAGAAGTCGTAGGATGCTCCTACATTTCTAAGGAATCCAAACTGATCTTCCCCGAGGTCTGCTTCTACCAGTTTTTCCATTCTTCTGTAATGAATTCGTATTAGTTTTTTCCAAACGTGACTTATGAAACTGGTAATTCAGTAATGTTCACACCTGTAATTATCTGCTTTAATTGGAGTTATTATAATCTTCTCGAAGCCAAAAGGTATTTCGCCTATCTCACCAGATGGGAGATATTTGTCACAGCTTGCTCTCCCATGGCTGTCAGTAGCTCTAACGGAATTATGTCTACAGCCGTGGCCTTGTTTCGAATTAGGTCTTTCAGTGCTTTGTAAAATTCTTCACGTAGTATTATATCTTCCATTTCATATTCATCCACGTCATCTTCCATTTCCATAATATTGCCTCCAAGTATATCTCTCTCGTATAGACCCGCTACATACTGCTTCCACCATTCTGTTTTCCCTCCTTTCCTTAGGACGTTTATATTTGTGGTCACTTTCTCTGGTGATTGTTATCGTTGTAGCTTTCAGCTGTACGACAGATAAGAGAGAGCTCTCCACGCTAAACGATTCTCTTCAGTCTCCTTCATCTCTGCGTGACCACTGCACTCCACATCCGATTGAACTTGATAACTGTAGCCAAACTGTCGTGACCCTCCACTCACTTTATCCCTCACACAGTCTTTCATTATCAGTTTGATAATGACGACGACACAGATAATCACAGTCCCTGTATTTTTTGGCCTCAGCGACTGCTCGAATAAACGAAAGTACAGAAGTTGACTGATATCACTTGAATAACTGCACGAATCCTCTTTAGTACTCGACGCTTATGGCGGGTTTTTCAGTTTCTGATGGTCGTCATAAATGAATCATCATATACGATGCTACGTTGTAGTAACACGTATCCCATTAATTAAAAACGTCCTGTGTACTTCGGTGAAAACTGAATCGCGCTATTTTCTTGTCATTAATCTTGTTACTTTTTCCGTTGCTTTTAGATCATCAACAGCCTGTCAGCACCAAAATGATTACTAAGCTCGTCTTTCAAGCACTTGTACTGTACGTATAAAAGTGCGATGTAATGTGCTTAACCGCCCAAAAGGCTTTTCTTTCCTTTTATCTGCTCACGATCAAAGTATCTATGAAGGACAAGAATTACAACCTTGCCTTGCATCCACTATTACCTATGCTATTTATTTCCTTTACATAGCATCAAAGACTAACAGCATGGTAAGTCATAGTACATATGAGAATTCTGCTCATATTTATTTACAAGTCAGAAATATGACGTGAAGAAGTACATGACGTTGTGGGGGAGAGTTCCCACTGTTGAACTCTACATCAGCAGATCTGTAAAGACAGTCAAATGAAAAAGAGACATGAGGAAAACAGGTAAGAAAACTGTTTATTATTTCATAATTAAGAGCCTTAACTGTTACTAACCCACTGTAAAACGAGACTGTGTGTGCCTTCATAGGGAAGAGCAATTGTCTAAGCGACCATGATTGTACCCAGGCGTGCACCCTCTCTGTCCATAACAAAACGATCGTCACGATTGTCGTTCTTCATGACTCTAAAGACATAGTAATCGTATGGTGAGAAATCAGAACCGTCTGTAGGATGTGTTATTGCTGTCCAGTGAAGCTTCTGCGGGCTCTCGAGCTCCAGGAAAGTCACGATGACATTTTTCTTCCACTGCAAGGATTCCCTGCATATTGATTGTCTGCAGCACAGGGCCATAATTAACGCACATCACTACATTGACCCTCTGCAAAATCTGAAACGCGTCAGAAAGTGCAAAGGCCCAGGAATATTGATGGACGGCGTCGCTCTGTTGCAGGATATTGCCCGCCCACATGTTGCCAATGCTGTTTCTATTACGCTGCAGAAGTTTCGCTGGGAATCTCTAACACGTACAGTCCCGATATCTCCCCATGCGATTTCCATATTTTGGAAGAAGATCACGTCTGGGTAGAATTATTGTTCCTTAGGCAACGGCGCACATTTATCCATGAAGGCATTGATTGTCTTGTCCCATACTGGAATAAATGTATTAACAGTTGTGGTGATTACTTGTGAAATAATAAACAATTTAATTGCAACACTTTTTCCATCTGTCTCGTTTTCATTTGAATGACCCGTATATGTATTCTCGTGGAAAAACGGAACATTTGCGTTTCATTACAGAATTTGCTTTGGTCCAGTGAGTGTTAACGTTGTCAGACTGCTTCAGAACGGATGCATGTGTGACGAGATATCGACACCTGCAATACTTCTTACAGGTGATGATGGAAGCGACCTTGTGGTACCCTATAGAGCGAGTGTGATATAATCTAAACAGGTGTAGAATTTTTATCTATTTCCAGACGATTCTAGAGTTTTCCTGACAGCTGTTCCGCTATATGGCATGGGCATTAGTCAGGAGAGTTGTGTACATACTCATGTGAATTAAATGTATCTGAAATGAGAGATTCGTGTGTGCTGAATGATAAAATATTGATAAGATTTTCTTGTAACAAGTGATCTTTTAGAGATGTAAAGAATACTTAGTCCACCAGTATAGATTTCTAGAAGAAGGTTTCTTCTGGCGTCTAGCGTGCTTTATGCAAGCGTTATGCGTGACCATAAGACAGCCAATTAAACTAACGCCTAGTTTAACAATCTCACTATTAGCACAATGTGATTTCATAACACTACTCAGTTAATGTATATTTGTAATATTGTGAAGCCTGCCTTCTTGAGTAAGTATTACTTTTAGCCACGCACCCGTACACCCCTTACCATAAATCCATGAACTAGGCAGCCATGAAATTAACTCGACATCGCTCCTTGTCCTATACCTACCCACTAAGTTCTGGAGATAAGCATAGTCTTTTGTAGTTCTTGTTCTTCATAGATGCTTTGATCGTGAGCAGATAAAAGGACAGCAAAGCCTCTTGGGAGGTTAACCACATTACAGCCCGCTTTTATACGAAATGGGAAGAGGCCAGCAATTATTGAAAGAAAATATGTACCGATGGACCAAAACTTTATGATCTCTGCCAGCCTATAGACTCACTGCCGTTGTGGCTGAGTGCACCAGCCTTCGTTAAAAAGCAATTAACCAAGGTCCTGCAACGACAGTTAAAAGTAAACTGCATTTAAATTTTCTCTGCGTTGAACCAACTTTGGTGACCGGTCAGCAAACCTTCTTCTGCCAACCTCGCTTTTGACCGCAGTAAGCTCCATGTAATGCAAGGGAGGCGCCCTATGGATGCAGAGATGTTAATAGAAGTTAAGTTTGCCATGAATTTGCACACAGACACGTACATAAGTAAGTTTTGTAGACAATCGCTGGTGAGTGACGTCTTTGCCACTTTCTCTTACTTTCCTCAACAAGCTGAAGTATGTCTGTACCTCGCTACTAGCCCTTCCGTTTATCTTTAGCAAAACAAGAAAGAAAAAAAAGACCACCAAATTTTTGGAAGTGCGAAATCACTATACTTCTCGAATTAGTCGGTGCTAATGCATCAATTCTTGATAACAAAATAGCTAGCGGCTGCAGTATAAAAGAAGATGTGTACACAGACTCGTTTCGGTCATAGCCTTTATGTTCAGTACAAATCCCTAGGTCATTTAAACGTAAAACTTTTGCAGCATATGCTAATTGCCGCGCGGGATTAGCCGAGCGGTCAGGGGCGCTGCAGTCATGGACTGTACGGCTGGTCCCGGCGGCGGTTCGAGTCCTCCCTCGGGCATGGGGATAATTTAGGTTAAGTAGTGTGTACGCTTAGGGACTGATAGCCGTAGCAGTTAAGTCCCATAAGATTTAAAGAATAAAATTGCTAATTGTCTCGTCTGTCGTTTTTATGAAAGATGCACGGCCTCTTATTGTTAACTACAGACACCACACAAAAAATCCACTTATCACTGTAAACAAAAAATCTTCATTACAGATCTTTTATAAAAGATTGATAATCAAGACTGCATTCTTAAAGTAAAGGGCAAATTTAATTGTTTTTCGTTTCTTTAATTTACGTTTCACGTAATTGCTCATGGAACATGCTACTTTAAAAAAAATTTAAATCGGCATAGAATCGAACCCCAGCGAACACAGCGAGCAGTCACTCTACCACGGAGCCACGATGCTTGTCGAAAATAATACTATATTGAGAATACTAAACATGGTCGGAATTCTCAGAAGACAATCTTCTCGAGAATTTTTGAGAGTTGCATTGATATTCTTTGGATGAGGTGTATTTGATTTGACCTTCATGAGCCATGAATGTAAAAGCTGTAGCGAAATCCATTTGTTAGATAAAAACGGCCAATGTATTCACACTTCGAGGCACAACTGAAATGTACTCCTGGTAAGATTTATTCATAAATTAATAAACTTGCTGGGTTTATCCTACTCATTCGGTACAGTATACGATGCCTTGTATCTGTCTCACTACATCGAAGCGCCCCACCATCTGAACCCACCCACAAAAAACCGTAGTCATATCGAGAAAAGTCGGACGTGAGACACGGCAAAATTAAACCAAAGTCTACTCCTTCGCTTAACTTTGACCGAGGTCGGTGGACTGGAATTTCGCGTTTAACAGGATTAAGTGCCGACTGTACCGCGGTTAACTTTTAATCGAGTTTGGTGCACTCGACCGCTGGTGGCGTTGCTGGCACATGACACGGTAAGGAAGGAATGCACTAATAAGCCAGAACATTATGACCACTGTCCACGCGACAATGGATGCGGCCCGCTGGTGCTGCGGGTATATAACGCGGTGACGGAAGCGGAGCAGACACCGGCGCGGGATCACCCTCCCGTATATGCGGGCTCATAACGGGGAAACCCATTGAGATAAGTGTTCGTCAAAGGGCACATTATTATTACGCAGAGCATTTGAAAGATTATCTCGAAAACGGCGAAGCTGGTCGAATGTTCACGTGCTGCTATCGTGCACGTCTACGGAAAGAGGTAGGACAGTGAAATTACTACTATACGCTAACGGTTTTAACGACTCTTCACGGAATGCGGAGTATGGAGGCTTGTCTTCTCTGTAAAGTTAGCATAGATGGTGATGTGTGGAATCTCTGGCGAAAGAGCACAATGCTCATGCACGCTCAGGTGTTTCGGAGCAAGCCGTTCATCGCACTTTTTTGAACATGAAGCTTCGCAGCAGACCACCCCTACGTGTTCACACGTTGACCCAACATCGCCAATTACGATTGCAGTGGACACGGGGCCACTCGGGATTCGACCGTTTACGCTACGGCGATGATCGTCTCCATAAACGCCGTCATCGAGCTGAACGCGAGTGGAAACGTGCAGCCTGACATTTATGCAGGATTGTGGGAGCAGTATTATACTACGGGGAACATTCTCCTGTGCTTAGTTGGTTGGTTGATTTGGGGGAGGAGACCAAACAGCGACGTCATCCGTCCCGAGAGATTAGGGAAGAATGGGGAAGGAAATCGGCCCTGCACTTTCATAGGAACCATCCCGGCATTTGCTTGAAGCGATTTAGGGATGACACGGGAAACCTAAATCAGGATGGCCTGACGAGGGTTTGAACTGTCGTCCTCCCTGATTCGAGTCCAGTATGCCAACCACAGTGACACCTCGCTCGGTGACTCCCGCTTGCATGAGACCTGTGGTAGTAGCCGAAGACACGCTGTTACGTGCGAACCAACTACATCTCTTCATGCTTAATATCTTCCCCGACTGCGATGTCTTCTTTCAGCAGTATAATTGCCCCTGTATTGGAGCCAGAACCATGTTACAATGGTTTTGGGTAGCATTATAGTGAAGTCACGTTGATATTTCGATGCCCAGATTAACCTGATTACCACCCTGTGGAACCCATGTTGGTCGCTGTCGGGTGCCATCACCGCGTACGTCAATCAGCCGCCCGTTATTTACGCGGATTACATGACCTGTGCCTATACATCTAATGCCACACATATCCACAAATCTACCAACAAATTATCGAATCCTTGTTACTCAGAATCAGTGATGTTACGAGTATTTCGTTCCAAAGACGGGCAGATAAGCTATGAAACAAGTGATCATAATGTCTGGCTCAGCAGTGTATGACGGAGGAATAATTGTAGCGGCGATACAGACCACAAAAAGGGTAACCCACTGGCATAGGCGTATTAGACAAGGGGCGGACTGTCATGGACCGGCGTCTGGGAAAAATCGCAGAATGTCGCAGATCGAAGGACGCGATCTATGGCAAAACTGACAACAGAGTACAATGTGATGCCGGCACTAATATTTCGGAGCATGCCGTTTAAAGAATATTGTTGAACATTGGGCACCGAATCATACCAGCCACAAATGTTGCTATGTTGACCCAACGACATGATAAATTACGCCGTGCGGGATTAGCTGAGCGGTCTAAGGCATGTCAGCCATGGGATGTGCGGCTGCTCCCGGTGGAGGTTCGAGTCCTCCCTCGGGCATGGGTGTGTGTGTTTGTCCTTAGGACAATTTAGATTAAATAGTGTGTCAGCTTAGGGACTGATGACCTTAGCAGTTAAGTCCAATAAGATTTCACACATATTTTAACATTTTTTTGATAAATTACGATTGTAGTTGGTACGAGACCACCAGTTTTGGATCGTGGATCGGTGGAAACCTGTCACCTGGTTGGATGATTCGTGTTTCTTGTTATTCTGGGTGAACAGTAGTGTGCGGTAACACCGTCATCCAGACGAATAACTGCACTAGCCCGCTAATGCAGGCGTGGTGCCAGTATTGTGCTATGGCAGACATTCGCGTAGGCTATGGCAATTGAAGGCACAGTGACTGCTGTGGATCCCGTGATGATTATTGTGGATGTATCTTTTCCGAACCTAATAGGTTGTTACCCCTGGTGAAATACATGAATACGCACAATTGCTTTCAAGTAGCACTTCAGGAGAGAAAGTTATATTATTTAAAGTCTTAAAAAACAGAAACTATTATTTTGTAGGCTTTTTGCCTTTCTAGATGATTGAAGCGAAAGTAATTCTCTGTCAGTTTAAAGAAACTTCCTTATACTTGAATTCTGCATACATTAGCTACTACTATTTACCTGAGTTCGTTTTAAGCCAAAGTTACTGAATACCATCTACTCTGTGTGACTACGTTAAGACGGCTTTGAAATAAGCAAAGAGATTTATTCACTGTAGCCCATTTAAAAGTATCGAACTCCTCGAGTTAATAATGAACAAAGCATGTCCTCATTTTCAGACACTGAAATTAATACAGGTCGAAAATGCCGACCGGCATGCAATTTCACAGAAGCGTCAGCTAACACAATAATTAATGCCGGAAGTATTTATTTAAATGGACACTCTGCATGTTCAAAATTATTTGAATCAAAATAGGAAATCTTTTATGCTCTTATAATTGAAACAAAACAGCTCACAGTTACAGGACAGTTCCATGTACCAAGTCGAAACGTCAAAGAGAGAGAGAGTGTCTCTTACAGAAGCCTAAATCATCATTTTAAACCATTACCATTACAAGAATAACAATCTTGGTGCGACACTAACTGTTACATAATAGCTTTCATCTGGATCAGGCTACATTGCTTTGATGTATGTTAATGTTATCTTTGGCACTTTGCCAACATCTGAAACACGCTACACCTCTTATTTGACATACATAATTGCAAAAACTCCTTAAAACACCAAACTGGCTTCAAATACTGAAAGGAGCTCCTCGCGGACCACCTGCCTTCCTTCTTGCTTACCTCTTTCCTTGTGTCGATGACATCTTCCAAAAGCATGTCGGTACCGCAGGGGCGGAAGTGTGCTACAATGCTTTCGTGCCTTGGTTGTCAAATGTAACTGGGACAAAGAACGGACCCTGTAATGCAGCAGCTCCGCATGCTCTATCCGATGATCCGTGATTTACAGGAAATAATCATCCGGTACCGAAGCACAACCAAGGGCTTGTGTATTTCATGCACGTAGGTTCACCTTCGTACTGCGTTCAAGACGTGGACCAATACGCTGTTGAGCAGATGGTCATGACGTTTTGGTTCGTGTGTGCATATATGAAGCCAGAGGACCGATGGAATCCGTTTACAGTGACATTTTAGAACTCAGGTGAAATTCAACTAATTCTGTGAGTGAAAGGAAATAATCGATGAACTGGAGAAAAATAAAGTCGTTCGAGGAGCAATAGCCTCCATCATTGGCGGAATAACTCAGCACTTTTGAAACATTATACAAATCAAAAACATTATACAAACTAAATTATGTTATAATAGGTCGCAGCCGGTCTGCACTGTCTTTCTCATTCATTTGCGGAAGCGCGTGCCAGTTCTTAACAATGGTACAAAACTTACGAGAACAGATGACTCAGTCGGTACAAAAAAAGGGAGACTACATACACCTGAATTTATCTGAAGGGTATGTCGGTCATCACTGATCGGCACAATCGTGTACATTGAACTGATGTTCAATGCCCGTTCCCAGAAAATTCGATTATTTTCTGTAAACAGCATAAGGCTAGCACGATCCCTTTGAAAATGATACAGTCGGTATCCTACACCAACTATCCATAACCCAGACTTGTGTTCCTTTCCTAATCTTGTCGTTCTCTACCACTAATTGAACGATACTCTTTCATTTACTGTATCTGAGTTTATTCACGTAAGTCTACTGTCGTACCTTCGGTGACAGCAAGGCCCATTTTCTGATTCTTTGCTGCTGCTCCGTAGCTGCTCCTGTATCGCGTATGGTGCGTTAAACTTAGATGCACAACCCTCACTCCTTCTACGCATTCCGAGCTCCTTATGGCAATAAGAAATCCTACACAGTGGTTGTAGGTCGGAAATACGAAGTGGATTATGGCGTTGTAGATAATTAAGCAGTTTCAGAACTCGTTTCAGTAACAAACTTATGACAGCGTCTGTGGTCCTCTAGGAGAGACTCAGAACTGTTGCCCTCTCGGAACAGATCAGGACGGTTCATACTATCCCCGTACTGTATTGTGTGATTTGCCGCTTCAACTGTTCACATTTATTTTAGCAAGACGCCCCGAATCTTCCAGCACTTTTCAGTGGAGACCGGCTAGCGACAGTGTTCATGTGTTGCCAGTGGCTCCTGGCTTTTTACATTTACACGAGTTGACTGGAACTAACTTTTCGCGATTATAGACTCGTATCATTTGTTTTCAGGATTTTGTAACCTCAGAGTATAATTGGAATCTGGTCAGAGAGAATGATATCGAAGTATCGTACACAGGTCAAGCAATATGGATGATATAGAGTGCAAGCTCTGGATAAAATATTTATTCTAAGAAGTGTCACATTTCTTGGATGACGTATTCTTCTATCTGTGAAAGTACTCAGTGGAAGAATATATTGAAATGTTCTGCCTCGACTGTTTTTCAGAAATATTCAATCGATTACATCTTGCACAACTGCACTATTACGGGCTTACGGGTCATTTTCTGACTTGAACAGAAGAGGTGGAAAACTTCGAAATGTCATTTAACAAATATATGGCTATGGTAGACATACCTTTTCTTTAGTGTGTGATAAATTAACCACCTAATCGTATATGCCGAAAGTACTTTTAAATTATTGAGACTCTGATTATTTTATGGCCTTCCACAATCAGTTCATAAGGCCTGGAAGTTTTTCATTGCATTCTGTATGTGCTGCCAAAAGGAGCTGTCCATAGAGTACCACATGTTAAAATCGGATTTGGCCATCCCCGTTAAGGCAACCTAATTCTTTCCTGTACACTGGAAGGATAATTCTCTTTTCCGTCGAGTCCACGAACGTTGGCCGTAAGCTCTCCTCTTCATTAAAGCTTAATTATCGGTCGAGGGAACAACGTCCTAAACTACATTAGCTATTCCTGGCAGCAGGGGTGTGGCAGAGAGCAGCTGAGGAGACTGCATGAGGTACTACAGGGACACGAGAAAATTCTTCCCCGAAGTGTCGAATTTCGCCCACCAATGTGACACGACCAACATCACATTGCATGGAATTCTAACACAGCTCGTTCGTTAATTACCAGACGTTACCCAGTGATTTTTGTTCTTCTCCCATATGTGTTCTTCATTGAGTTTCCACGCGGCTTTGGCTGAACAAGATGGCAAAGGTTGATTTTCAGAGCTATGCGGAGAGATAGTGAAATATAGATTTTGTGTCCTTCTCGTTTCCACTAGATTTCTGGTTAAATTGAGTGTTGGTTGCGCCTTGTAAACAAATGTGAGGGCTGCTTGTACAGCGTTGATCTTGCTTCCTTGTACGAGTAACTAATGAGTGGAATAGCCATCTGCTTTTGAAAACCGGTTCCTACTGATTAACATTGCTTTCCGAAACACGGAGCACCATCATCAGTATGATACGCCATAACGCAATAAATATTGTGCTTTTATATAGATGTAAGATACGTGCATACCCTTGTGACCAGCGGCAGATTGCCACGTACTCCACTGTAGACAAATACTGGTGATGCAAGTCTCGTTTTGGGTTAAAAATCTCGACTACAGGAGCAAGGTTTATTCGTAGTATACCACCAAACGTTCTAGTAACTGTTCAAATAATAACAAAATTTCGATGTCAGTTTACTGCCTCTATTATAATTTGTAAGATAGTCTCAACCAATTTTTCATATAATCCACTAAATTTCAGGCATGCAGCCGCGCAAATAAAATTTCCTCTACTGATATTTCGGCCGCGTATCGTCCGGCCATATTAAGAGCGAGTCACAAGACTTGTGACTCGCTCTCAAGATGGCCGGACGATACGCGGCCGAAATATCAGTAGAGGAAATTTTATTTGCGCGGCTGCATGCCCGAAATTTAGTGGATTATTCATTACGCCGCGAGAAGTTGAAAATGCACAATTTTTCATATGTTTGGTTTCTTCCCTCATGTTTTGGTAGAGGAATTTCAAATCTGAAGATGAAAAATAACAACACACTTTCACTTCCAACAACATTTTTTTTAGATTACAGTCTGGTTGAGGGTTATTACACCTTCACCAGGTACACTAAAGACACTATTGTGCAAGAAACCAGCCTTAAAAAGTAAAGAAATTACCAATGCATATAATCATTGTTCGTTTCATAGCGCAGGAAGTGACAAACTCAGTACCTATCACTTGTTTTAAGGATAAAATAGACTGTTGTACAATTATACAGGGAAAGACGTTGAGAGTGGATAAATTGCAGTGTAAATGGTGAACACTAAACGAGGGACACGTTTCAGTACAAACATCACATGGGTCCAAACTGCCAGTGCAACATACACATTGACACAGGACTAATATGGTTACTGCTTGGGCACTACAATACAGGCAGCAATATATTATCCAATACAATTTTAAAGTAATAAGAGTGTAAGGATACCTGACATTGAACTGCAGCGTGGAGAATGAACATACACAATAATAAAAGTTACGTACAAAGGAAGCTTAGATATTGTAATGGCTCTGGTTCTCTGTTCAGTGTCAATTTCTACAAGTTCCTTATACCTTATTACCTCGTACCGTATTACTACAACCAGTACATTAACAAATTGTAACCATTCTGTACCGCTTTTGGCATTTTTCGTTCTCTGTGCTGGTTTTTAATATTGAAATACATACTCATTAAAGCTAAGTTTGCTGTACCCCTCACATCGCGTGTAGAGGACAAAGCCTTGCATTCATTTGGCTGTGGAACCAGTCATTTATTAAACGGAATATATAGGTAGTGAGACTAAGGAAAAAATAGATTCCGGACATCGCTGTAGGTGAGTGCGTAAGTGAAAGAATGTTCCAAGACCAAACCGACGAGAGTCATCGGGTATCCTGACGCACTGAGATGCTGTCACGTAATTCGCTTCTAGCAGACCTTCTGCTCTTAGTGGAAGGAACGCTCCATCCACAATCTGCGCCCGGGAAGAGCCTGCTTTGATGCGGTCCGCCATAAATACGAGCACCTCTTCTTTGTCAAACTCTTCATCTCACAGGAGGACGTGCACTCTACGTCCTCAGTTATTTGTTGGATATGTTCCAATCTCTGTCTTCCTAGATATATTGTTATCTCTGTCTTTCTCCACAATTCTTATCCTCTGCAGCTCCCTCTAGTTCCATCGATATTACTCCCTATGTCGTAACACATGTCCAGTCATTCTGTCCCATCATCTTGTCAGTGTTATCCGTATGCCGCTTCTTCTCCGATTCTGAGCAGAGCCTCCTCATTCCTCATCTTATCATTCCACCTAATTCTCAACGCTCGTCTGTAGACCACATATTAAATGCTTCGATTTCTCTTCCTGTTTTCCTACGTTCCATGATTCACTGCCATGCTGTACTGTGCTCCAAACACACATTATCTGAAATTTTCCTGAAACTAATAGACTTCTTATGGCCAGGAATGACTTCTTTGCCTGTGCTAGTCTGCTTGTAATGTCCTCCTTGCTTTGTCCGTCATCGGTTATTTTGATTCCAAGTTAGGAGAATTCCATAATTTCGTGTACTTCATAACACAAATTTTGATGTAAAAATTCTCGCCATTCTCGTCTCTGTTATTTCTCATTACTTTTGTCTTTCTTCGGTTTGTTCTCAACCAATATTCTGTACTCATTAGATTGTTCATTCCATTCAACAGATCCTGTAATTCTTGTTCACTCCACTGGCGGTAACAATGTCATCGGCGAATCTTGTCGTTGATATCGTTTCATTCTTAATCTTTCTCTTATGTCCGCCATTGCTTTTCCTTTGTGTAGACTGAACATTAGGGACTGCCTCCCTGTTTTATCCGATTTTTCATGAGAGCACTTGTTATAGGACTTCCAAACTTATTTATTCCCTCTTGGTCCTTTCACATCATGTGGGCTCCTCATTCCCTATAGCTTACTCCCATTTTCTTCAGAATTTCGGACATCTAAAAGAATTTCACCTTGTCCAACACTTTTTGTAGATCAATTAATCCTATGAACTTTCTTGATTTATCTTCAGCCTTACATCCATTGTCAAGCGCATCGTCAAGACTGCCTCTCTAATGCCTTTACCTTTCCCAAGGCCAAACTGATCGTCATCTAACCGATCTTTCATTTTGTTTTCAATTCCTCTGTATATTGTCAGAAGATTCGTAGCAACAGCCTTTAAGCTGATTTTTGGATAGCTGATGCACTTATGCTCTCTTACTGTCTTCGGAATTGAATGAATGATTTTTTTTACTTCTGTTGTTGTTGTTGTTGTGGTCTTCAGTCCTGAGACTGGTTTGTTGCAGCTCTCCATGCTACTCTATCCTGCGCAAGCTTTTTCATCTCCCAGTACCTACTGCAACCTACATCCTTCTGAATCTGCTTAGTGTATTCATCTCATGGTCTCCCTCTACGATTTTTACCCTCCACGCTGCCCTCCAGTACTAAATTGGTGATCCCTTGATGCCTCAGAACATGTCCTACCAACCGATCCCTTCTTCTGGTCAAGTTGTGCCACAAACTTCTCTTCTCCCCAATCCTATTCAATACTTCCTCATTAGTTATGTGATCTACCCATCTAATCTTCAGCATTCTTCTGTAGCACCACATTTCGAAAGCTTCTATTCTCTTCTTGTCCAAACTATGTATCGTCCATGTTTCACTTCCATACATGGCTACACTCCATACGAATACTTTCAGAAATGACTTCCTGACACTTAAATCAATACTGGATGTTAACAAATTTCTCTTCTTCAGAAACGCTTTCCTTGCCATTGCCAGCCTACATTTTATATCCTCTCTACTTCGTCCATCATCAGTTATTTTGCTGCCCAAATAGCAAAACTCCTTTACTACTTTAAGTGCTTTATTTCCTAATCTAATTCCATCAGCATCACCCGACTTAATTAGACTACATTCCATTATCCTTGTTTTGCTTTTGTTGATGTTCATCTTATATCCTCCTTTCAAGACACTGTCCATTCCATTCAACTGCTCTTCCAAGTCCTTTGCTGTCTCTGACAGAATTACAATGTCATCGGCGAACCTCAAAGTTTTTATTTCTTCTCCATGAATTTTAATACCTACTCCGAATTTTTCTTTTGTTTCCTTTACTGCTTGCTCAATATACAGATTGAACAACATCGGGGAGAGGCTACAACCCTGTCTTACTCCCTTCCCAACCACTGCTTCCCTTTCATGTCCCTCGACTCTTATAACTGCCATCTGGTTTCTGTACAAATTGTAAATAGCTTCTCGCTCCCTGTATTTTACCCCTGCCACCTTTAGAATTTGAAAGAGAGTATTCCAGTCAACATTGTCAAAAGCTTTCTCTAAGTCTACAAATGCTAGAAACGTAGGTTTGCCTTTCCTTAATCTTTCTTCTAAGATAAGTCGTAAGGTCAGTATTGCCTCACGTGTTCCAGTGTTTCTACGGAATCCAAACTGATCTTCCCCGAGGTTGGCTTCTACTAGTTTTTCCATTCGTCTGTAAAGAATTCGTGTTAGTATTTTGCAGCTGTGACTTATTAAGCTGATAGTTCGGTAATTTTCACATCTGTCAACACCTGCTTTCTTTGGGATTGGAATTATTATATTCTTCTTGAAGTCTGAGGGTATTTCGCCTGTTTCATACATCTTGCTCATCTGATGGTAGAGTTTTGTCAGGACTGGCACTCCCACGGCCGTCAGTAGTTCCAATGGAATATTGTCTACTCCGGGGGCCTTGTTTCGACTCAGGTCTTTCAGTGCTCTGTCAAACTCTTCACGCAGTATCATATCTCCCATTTCATCTTCATCTACATCCTCTTCCATTTCCATAATATTGTCCTCAAGTACATCGCCCTTGTATAGACCCTCTATATACTCCTTCCACCTTTCTGCTTTGCCTTCTTTGCTTAGAACTGGGTTTCCATCTGAGCTCTTGATATTCATACAAGTCGTTCTCTTATCTCCAAAGGTCTCTTTAATTTTCCTGTAGGCGATATCTATCTTACCCCTAGTGAGATAGGCCTCTACATCCTTACATTTGTCCTCTAGCCATCCCTGCTTAGCCATTTTGCACTTCCTGACGATCTCATTTTTGAGATGTTTGTATTCCTTTTTGCCTGTTTCACTTACTGCATTTTTATATTTTCTCCTTTCATCAATTAAATTCAATATTTCTTCTGTTACCCAAGGATTTCTACTAGCCCTCGTCTTTTTACCTACTTGATCCTCTGCTGCCTTCACTACTTCATCCCTCAAAGCTACCCATTCTTCTTCTACTGTATTTATTTCCCCCATTCCTGTCAATTGCTCCCTTATGCTCTCCCTGAATCTCTGTACAACCTCTGGTTCTTTTAGTTTATCCGGGTCCCATCTCCTTAAATTCCCACCTTTTTGCAGTTTCTTCAGTTTTAATCTACAGGTCATAACCAATAGATTGTGGTCAGAGTCCACATCTTCCCCTGGAAATGTCTTACAATTTAAAACCTGGTTCCTAAATCTCTGTCTTACCATTATATAATCTATCTGATACCTTTTAGTATCTCCAGGGTTCTTCCATGTATACAACCTTCTTTCATGATTCTTAAACCAAGTGTTAGTTATGATTATGTTGTGCTCTGTGCAAAATTCGACGAGGCGGCTTCCTCTTTCATTTCTGTCCCCCAATCCATATTCACCTACTATGTTTCCTTCTCTCCCTTTTCCTACACTCGAATTCCAGTCACCCATGACTATTAAATTTTCGTCTCCCTTCACAATCTGAATAATTTCTTTTATTTCATCATACATTTCTTCAATTTCTTCGTCATCTGCAGAGCTAGTTGGCATATAAACTTGTACTACTGTAGTAGGCGTGGGCTTCGTATCTATCTTGGCCACAATAATGCGTTCACTATGCTGTTTGTAGTAGCTTACCCGCATTCCTATTTTCCTATTCAGTATTAAACCTACTCCTGCATTACCCCTATTTGATTTTGTGTTTATAACCCTGTAGTCACCTGACCAGAAGTCTTGTTCCTCCCGCCACCGAACTTCACTAATTCCCACTATATCTAACTTCAACCTATCCATTTCCCTTTTTAAATTTTCTAACCTACCTGCCCGATTAAGGGATCTGACATTCTACGCTCCGATCCGTAGAACGCCAGTGTTCTTTCTCCTGATAACGACATCCTCTTGAGTAGTCCCCGCCCGGAGATCCGAATGGGGGACTATTTTACCTCCGGAATATTTTACCCAAGAGGACGCCATCATCATGTAATCATACAGTAAAGCTGCATGCCCTCGGGAAAAATTACGGCTGTAGTTTCCCCTTGCTTTCAGCCGTTCGCAGTACCAGCACAGCAAGGCCGTTTTGGTTATTGTTACAAGGCCAGATCAGTCAATCATCCAGACTGTTGCCCTTGCAACTACTGAAAAGGCTGCTGCCCCTCTTCAGGAACCACACGTTTGTCTGGCCTCTCAACAGATACGCCTCCGTTGTGGTTGCACCTACGGTACGGCTATCTGTATCGCTGAGGCACGCAAGCCTCCCCACCAACGGCAAGGTCCATGGTTCATGCTTCTATGACGCTGAATAAAGAGTACTTCATATGCCAACAATATTGTTTTTGAGGATACAAGCTATTTTCATACTAATTTTGTACTCATTCGTTTTAGTTGTTTACTTTATTTACATTTGATTTCGAAGCCTTAATGGATTCACCTTTGGACAGTTACGCACTTATTATTATTATTATTATTTTTTACGATACTGGAGGATGCTGTGGTCAACATTAAGTTACTCCTGCGGGTGTATTTTACTTCGATAAGTGCGTGTGTGCCTACACATGAAGCCATAAAAGGCTTCAAAGTCGGAAACAAACTAAAAGATAGATGAAGGGAAAATTTGTGACAAAATATTTCTCCGGTTTCTTGCCGCGATATTTTGCACTGTGAACTCATGTCTCCACCTCATCGTCGGACGTTATCCGTATGCCGCGTTGTACTTTTGTATGTATCCGGCGAATTAAGCCGTGGAGAAGCCACGAAATCAAGGAACTTCCGCAGCCTAGCAGAACTGTGTCGATATCCGTGATGGAGAGTCCTTAATGGCGACGCCGATTTAGTTGGTGGAGGATAAATTAGCTTATTTATCTGCAGAATATCATCATTTGGCATTAATTTCTATGCATGCAAAAGATGTAACCGCTGTCCTGGCATAAGCATATTCTGATATCGACATTCTTGATGTCAGAATCCCAGAAAGTAGAACGATGCGAGAAGGTTTTCGTTCCATCAAACACACTCGAATATTTTTTACGAGGTTGCCTTTAGCAAGAGTAGGCATAGGTGAATATATAAAACAGTGGATTTACCTGAATTTTTACATATATTTAGCTGATTTTTTAAATTTACATTTACCTGATTTTTCTCAGCTGAATTGTAAATGCAGTAACCACTAGAATGTTAAATCTCTAAGTACGATTTCAGAACGCTGCACGGAGTTCCAACGCCACATTAAATATAGCGACTTAGACAAAATAAGAACATCAAAGAAAGTTTTGCATCACTCCTATTTCTAGAGCTCCTGAAGACAGACGTTGACTGAGGATATTGAATCACAGACACAGTCCCTTTGACTGTTCAGAGATGTCACTAAAGACGGCCAAAGATGTAAACAATCATGCATGAGCAGCGCGTATTAGAAGGAGGGGGTCCGACAGCCGTTCAGTTCCAGTCACTCCACCAGGAAGGAGGTAAACGGCTCGTGTCGTCTGTACTTCAACCATGCCTAGACGATCAATACCGCGGTTCGATCGCGTCCGCATTGTTACTTTGTGCCAGGAAGGGCTCTCAACAAGGGACGTGTCCAGGCGCCCGGAGAGAACCAAACCTACGTTGTTCGGATATGTAAGAGATACAGAGACACAGGAACTGTTGATGACATACCTCTCACAGGGCCCCCAAGGGCTACAATTGCAGTGGATAACCGCTACCTACCGATTATGGCTCGGAGGAACCCTGACAACAACGCCGCTATGTTGAATAATGCTTTTCGTACAGCCACAGGACGTCGGGTTACGACGCAAACTGTGCGCAATATGCTGCGTGATGCGCACCTTCATTCCGACGTCCATAGCGAGGTTCATCTTTGGAAACACAGCACCATGCAGCGTGGTACAGATGGGACCAGTAACATACCAAATGGACCGTTCAGGAGTGGCATCACGTTCTCTTCACCGATGAGTGTCGCATATGCCTTCAGCCAGACAATGGTCCGAGATGTGTTTGGAGGCAACAATATCCCGCGAGCGCAGCAAGGTGGAGGTTCCCTGCTGTTTTGTGGTGGCATTATGTGGGGCCGACGTACGCCGCTGGTGGCCATGCAAGGCACCGTAACGGCTGTACGTTACGCGAATGCCATCCTCCGACCGATAGTGCAACCATATCGGAAGCATATTGGCGAGTCATTCATTTTCGTGGACGACAATTCACGCCCCCATCGTGCACATCTTGTGAACGACTTCCTGCAGGATTACAACCTAGCTGGACTAGAGTTGCCAGCGTGTTCTCCATACATGAACCCTATCGAACATGTCTGGGATAGCTTGAATAGGGCTGTTTATGGACGACTTTACCCACCAACCACTCTGAGGGATGTACGCCGAATCGCCGTTGAGGAGTGGGACAATCTTGACCAACAGTGCCTTGATGAACTAGTGGATAGTGTGCCACGAAGAACACAGGCATGCATCAATGCAAGAGGACGTGCTACTGGCTACGAGAGATACCGGTGTGTACAGCAATCTCGACCACCACCTCTGAAGGTTTCGCTGTATGGTGGTACAACATGAATGTGTTTTCAGGAGCAATAAAAAGGAAGGAAATGATGTTTATTTTGATCCCTATTGCAATCTGTACAGGTTCCGGAACTCGCGCAACTAGGGTGATGCAAAACTTTTTTTGATTTTTATATTGGTGCATGTAAATGGCACTTGATGCTGAAGGACTAAACAAAATCAGCTGAGTTACACACGTTCCAAGAGAATAGAATCAGTATCTCGACTAGTAATTATTCATTTAGTTACTGACTGAGGCTGCATTAATGCCTTACAACGTAGGTGAACAGTATTGTGTTTTACACAAAAATTCTCTTTTCAGAAATATGTTTTGCTCTTGCTGAATACAAAGCTTTCGTAAAATATTCATAGATATCCACTCAGTCTCTGCTAGTGAATGCAGGCGCCGTGGATTCCTAATACCTCAATGACATGCTACATACAGAAGTCCGCACGACCTAATGGCTCGAAAGTTCACTCTTGACAATAACGACACAGTAAGTTGTTGAAAGCTTATCTTTATAAACAAATACGTCTTGCAAGGAAACCAAGAAACATTTGGCCAAGAATGTCATCTCGAAAAATCTATGTTTTTATTGCATACAAATAGCCTATGTGTTCCACAACAGAACCAGGCGTTATCAACGCCAGACTTAATTTCGTTTAGGATATCTTCCTGAATCCGAGTGTAACGCCTTTGCCGGGGTCGGAGTGTGGATGAAACATACATGAGGGCAGCATTTTGGTGAGTACGGTCTTCGGCGTCGCACTGCTGTAACGATGTGCTGACATGAAGTGAGATATCCCTTCCACCTCGCTCACTCTCAGGTCCGCTGAACACCCTCGTATCTACCGGTCGATAAATACATCCGCCACCTGTTGCTCTCTGCTCTCTATATTATTCACCAGCTGGGGTTCTGCAGGGCGCAGCTGAAAATCTGCCGGGGTGTAATCTCGACTGTCCATCAGCGCAGTGCCCCGTCGGCGACTCACAGTAATTAGTTAGTCAGATTAGGTATGTAGATGACTCTAGGGTCTTTGTGTCTTCCTTGTGTTCGGCAACATTGTACGATGGCCAATTTCTGGTAGCATAAGCAGGTGATATGAATTCCTGACATCACCATGGTATAAATCGGTCAACCTCAAACGGAAATATGAGGGTACGTAATTAATGTTTGTATTCTGGGCACATATTAATATCTATTGTCATGGCAGATATCGGTATTCCTGCTGCACAATACTGCAGGACGCTCCTAGAGATGTCAACTTAAATTTGTGCAGTTAAACCGAGCCAACAGCAGAAACGTAGCATCTGCGCCGTGTGGATCAAGATGACTCTTATAGCCACTTATCACGATGGACGTGTACCGCTGAAACATCTCCACAAATGAGGTGATGTGGGCTCGTTGTAATAGATAGAATATTCATGTGGATGCTGCAAGTGCAGATGTTCGCAACACACCTTGCATGATCTATAGCAACGTCCATTACGCCGAAGATATTGCACTGCCTTGTGTCCGTTTATAGCTCTAACCCTGTCTGTAGTAAGGATCACTACACATAGGCTTCTTGGCTATTGAGAGGGAATGCTATGGAGAGCGGGTGGTAGAACGTAACGTAAGTCTTAACCGGCCCACGTGACCGGCGATGTATGCAGGGCATCATCATGAAGCAATATGTGGCACCAAACTGAATGGATACCTTATTGCATAACATTACAGCTCCCATGTAACTCATTATCGGGCTGCCTCTTAATAACAACTTGGCGCGAGTAATGAGTGGATGAGCAAATATCTACTAGAAACATTACGTATGTAGACTTTGGACAGTTGGGAATGTGGGTCTCACGGGAAGCATACAAGGGATAAGTCTTTGCAGTCGCGATTTTCATCTGTGTCCTCGGTGGCTCAAATGGGTAGAGTGTCTGACATGTGAGCAGGAGATCCCTGGTTGGAGTCGCGGTCGCGGCACACATCTTCAGCTGTCCCTATCGAGGTATATCAACAACACCTGTCAGCAGCTGAGGGTTTCAATTAATTATCATTTATTCCAGAGAAGCTGCAGGGTCATCAATGGTATCTGTTCTTTCGAGAACAGTTACTATCTTCATATAAACCAATATCATGCCTGAGATTTGGCCAATTTCCGCACGGGATCAGTTAGCTAATCCCATTTCACTGGGAATTGGATTCACCACCGTCAAAAACGACGAGGACCCGGACATCCCACCGTGAGGTAATACTGACTACTTTTTCTGAGGCTTCCATGAGTAGATGCTAAATTTTATGCTCATAAGGGACAATACACAATCACAGAATCAGTCTGAGGCCTTCGGATACCAGGTGCTGGCACTCAGAGGCCAAAGTGACTGAGCATTAGTCGTGGTAGACAGCAGGAGGACTCCGATGGCGGTGGTGTCCAGGATGGTATATCGGTTCCAATTGCCTAAATACTCGTTCACTCGCTGTGGACGGATGTAGTACAGACTACTTGCGGCCACGAGAGATCGTGGAGGTATTAGTGACATGATAGCCGCACCTCCTAATGGCGATATGGAAACTGCTTGTTGACGAAACGGACGCCTCTGTTCGTAACAGCGGCTGCGAGAGTGTCTTTTCTCGTGGCTCAGGACTTCGTAGAGCCTACAGAGCCCCCCTTCGGCCATTCGTTTCACTGGGCTGTTTGCTGTTGGACTACACGTCCTGATGCAGCAAATGTGTCATATTGGAGGGTGAATATGGGGACTGACTCCAAAGCCCATTGTCACAGTTTCATATTTTCTAGGTGACAATTAAATGTGTACAATTTCTGTTCGCACAGTTTTGGTGACCACAGCTGCTTTGAGCGCCTGCGACACCTTCGGTTGGGCTTCTGAGAGGAGCCTTCGCAGTCAGGAGCGGAGCGCATGCAGACAAACGGCAGCGCGAGAGAGGAGGAGGGCGCTGCGCTTTCGGAGGCAGCGGGAATTTACTGGGCCGTTAGGGAAATCGCGGAGCTGCACAACTCGGCATCAATTTCTCCGGCTTTCGCAGCGACGCTTCTGAAGTCGACGCCGTGGCAGCAGTCTCCGGTCCCTGCGTTTAATAGCAGCAGCGGGAGCTGTTGACGCCGACGTCCCTTTGCGACACTTTGGCGTGCACCCGAACTTCAAACGGCAGTCGGTGCTGAGTCACTGTGGTTGAGCACGAACTAACTGCAAATGTAGAAATTACCGACTGCTGTGCAAGTTTTCTGCAATATTCGCATAACACCATGAAACCTTTCCCAAAGGCTGGCTGAGTGATCACACCCACTAATCTCTCAAGTAGTACGAAACTTAACATTTCTTAACAGCCAAGCATGTACTAATTAGGCAGTATTATACTATCTCCATCCGGGTATGACATTGTTCGGTACCAATTTGTTCGAAAAAGCTACGGGCCAAAACGTTATTTTTCAGGGGGTCAATCTCATGTTCTGTTGATCGCTAAGACAGAAATGAAATGATCGTGTGGCATTGTCGTTCGGGAGGCCCCAACCGGGGGAGCTCGACCGCCGGGTGAAAGTCTTATTTCAGTAGACGCCACATTGGGTGGCTCCCGTGTGGGTAACGATAAGAGGTCATTTGTTTTGGATAGTCCTTGGGCTGCCGAACAGATATACTATAGCTACTCTACGGCACAGGGTCTAATCTTAAATATTACACCCTCCGACACAGATAAACTGAGAAATTATTTTGCATTTTTTGGTCCTCAGACGGCCTACAAAAGCACCAATTGTTCATGGACTTATACAGGGTGTAACAAAAAGGTACGGCCAAACTTTCAGCAAACATTCCTCACACACAAAGAAAGAAAATATGTTATGTGGACATGTGTCCTGGAACGCTTACTTTCCATGTTAGAGCTCATTTTATTACTTCTCTTCAAATCACATTAATCATGGAATGGAAACACACAGCAACAGAACGTACCAGCGTGACTTCAAACACTTTCTTGCAGGAAATGTTCAAAATGTCCTCTGTTAGCAAGGATACATGCATCCACCATCCGTCGCATGGAATCCCTGATGCGCTGATGCAGCCCTCGAGAATTGCGTATTGTATCACAGCCGTCCTCAATACGAGCACAAAGAGTCTCTACATTTGGTACTGGGGTTGCATAGACAAGAGCTTTCTAATGCCCCCATAAATGAAAGTCAAGAGGGTTGAGATTAGTAGAGCGTGGAGGCCATGGAATTGGTTCGCCTCTACCAATCCATCGGTCACCGAATCTGTTGTCGAGAAGCGTACGAACACTTCGACTGAAATGTGCATGAACCACATGTTGTGTCGTACTTGTAAAGGCACATGTTCTAGCAGCACTGGTAGAGTATCCCGTATAAAATCATGATAACGCATTCCATTGAGCGTAGGTGGACGAAACTAAAATGAGCTGTAACATGGAAATTAAGCGTTTCCGGACACATGTCCACATTACATCTTTTCTTTATTTGTGTGTGAAGAATGTTTACTGAAAGTCCGGCCGTACCTTTTTGTAACACCCTGTATACAGGGTGTTTCACTAAATGTGTTTTCCTCTGTAAGTTACGAAGTAATAGGCGACGGAAATATTTATTGCGGTAGGTCACCATAAGAAACGTTACCCTGTCTGCGGAGCTATGAACGCAGTTTACTGTATTATTATCCAAAGAGTGGATAATTGTGGCCAAGATAGACACAAAGCCCATGCCTACTACAGTAGTACAAGTTTATATGCCAACTAGCTCTGCAGATGATGAAGAAATAGATGAAATGTATGACGAGATAAAAGAAATTATTCAGGTAGTGAAGGGAGACGAAAATTTAATAGTCATGGGTGACTGGAATTCGTCAGTACGAAAAGGGAGAGAACGAAACATAGTAGGTGAATATGGATTGGGGGGAAGGAATGAGAGAGGAAGCCGCCTAGTAGAATTTTGCACACAGCATAACTTAATCATAGCTAACACTTGGTTCAAGAATCATAAAAGAAGGTTGTATACGTGGAAGACTCCTGGAGATACTAAAACGTATCAGATAGATCATATAATGGTAAGACAGAGATTTAGCAACCAGGTTTTAAAATGTAAGACATTTCCTGGGGCAGATGTGGATTCTGACCACAATCTATTGGTTATGAACTGCAGATTGAAACTGAAGAAACCGCAAAAATGTGGGAATTTAAGGAGATGGGACCTGGATAAACTGAAAGAACCAGAGGTTGTACAGAGTTTCAGGGAGAGCATAAGGGAACAATTGACAGGAATGGGGGAAATAAATACAGTAGAAGAAGAATGGGTAGCTCTGATGGATGAAGTAGTGAAGGCAGCAGACGATCAAGTAGGTAAAAAGACGAGGGCTAATAGAAATCCTTGGGTAACAGAAGAAATATTGAATTTCATTGATGAAAGGAGAAAACATAAAAATGCAGTAAATGAAGCAGGCAAAAAGGAATACAAACGTCTCAAAAATGATGTCGACAGGAAGTGCAAAATGGCTAAGCAGGGATGGCTAGAGGACAAATGTAAGGATGTAGAGGCTTGTCTCACTAGGGGTAAGATAGATACTGCCTACAGGAAAATTAAAGAGACCTTTGGACACTTGTATGAATATCAAGAGCTCAGATGGCAACCCAGTTCTAAGCAAAGAAGGGAAGGCAGAAAGGTGGAAGGAGTATATAGAGGGTTTATACAAGGGCGATGTACTTGAGGACAATATTATGGAAATGGAAGAGGATGTAGATGAAGACGAAATGGGAGATAAGATACTGCGTGAAGAGTTTGACAGAGCACTGAAAGACCTGAGTCGAAACAAGGCCCCGGGAGTAGACAACATCCCATTAGAACTACTGATGGCCTCGGGAGAGCCAGTCATGACAAAACTCTACCATCTGGTGAGCACGATGTATGAGACAGGCGAAATACCCTCAGACTTCAAGAAGAATATAATAATTCCAATCCCAAAGAAAGCAGGTGTTGACAGATGTGAAAATTACCGAACTATCAGTTTAATAAGTCATAGCTGCAAAATACTAACGCGAATTCGTTACAGACGAATGGAAAAACTGGTAGAAGCCGACCTCGGGGAAGATCAGTTTGGATTCCGAAGAAATGTTGGAACACGTGAGGCAAGACTGACCTTACGACTTATCTTAGAAGAAAGATTAAGAAAAGGCAAACCTACGTTTCTAGCATTTGTAGACTTAGAGAAAGCTTTTGACAATTTTAACTGGAATACTCTCTTTCAAATTCTGAAGGTGGCAGGGGTAAAATACAGGGAGCGAAAGGCTATTTACAATTTGTACAGAAACCAGATGGCAGTTATAAGAGTCGAGGGGCATGAAAGGGAAGCAGTGGTTGGGAAAGGAGTGAGACAGGGTTGTAGCCTTTTCCCGATGTTATTCAATCTGTATTTTGAGCAAGCAGTAAAGGTAACAAAAGAAAAATTCGGAGTAGGTATTAAAATTCATGGAGAAGAAGTAAAAACTTTGAGGTTCGCCGATGACATTGTAATTCTGTCAGAGACAGCAAAGGACTTGGAAGAGCAGTTGAACGGAATGGACAGTGTCTTGAAAGGAGGATATAAGATGAACATCAACAAAAGCAAAACGAGGATAATGGAATGTAGTCAAATGAAGTTGGTGATGCTGAGGGAATTACATTAGGAAGTGAGACACTTAAAGTAGTAAAGGAGTTTTGCTATTTAGGGAGTAAAATAACCGATGATGGTCGAAGTTGAGAGGATATAAAATGTAGACTGGCAATGGCAAGGAAAGCGTATCTCAAGAAGAGAAATTTGTTAACATCGAGTATAGATTTAAGTGTCAGGAAGTCGTTTCTGGAAGTATTTGTATGGAGTGTAGCCATGTATGGAAGTGAAACATGGACGATAGCTATTTTGGACAAGAAGAGAATAGAAGCTTTCGAAATGTGGTGCTACGGAAGAATGCTGAAGGTAACGTGGGTAGATCACGTAACTAATGAGGAAGTATTGAATAGGATGGGGGAGAAGAGAAGTTGTGGCACAGCTTGACTAGAAGAAGGAATCGGTTAGTAGGACATGTTTTGAGGCATCGAGGGATCACAAATTTAGCATTGGAGGGCACCATGGAGGGTAAAAATCGTAGAGGGAGACCAAGAGATGAATACAGTAAGCAGATTCAGAACTATGTAGGTTGCAGTAGGTACTGGGAGATGAAGAAGCTTGCACAGGATAGAGTAGCATGGAGAGCTGCATCAAACCAGTCTCAGGACTGAAGACCACAACAACAACATCCAAAGAGTTACACCAAAAGGACACAATTCTTTAAATGGAACAATAGTTGTTTCTATCATGCACTGGAATCAGTAACACCATCATTGTATACATCAGTTTAAATTAAATTCTTATCACTTTCAGTTTGGGAGATACAACACTTCAAAGTTTCAGAGGCAGCTACCACAAACGCTGCACTTAACGCAATGGGCCTTGTAAATGTGGTGCGGCCGAGTTGTAACGTCGCCGGTGTCACGGAGCGAGAAGCTTCCTCGATGCGCTGTTAGACTGCCGACTGTCGCCGCACACGGCCTTATACCCACAGTTCGAGCCATACAAACAAACGGGGCTCAATATACCACAGTTACTGACATCGGATGAAGATGCCATACACGAACAACGAGTACGTTGACATGTTGCTGATGCTTGGCGAGTGCCGACACGATGCCGCTGAAGCAGCTATGACGTACGCCGTGAGATATCCTAGGCAAAGAGCTCCGGTAACCATTACGTTCTTACGTGCCGAACAACGACTTCGGGAAACAGGCAGCTTGGTAATGCGCCGAAGTAACAGACGAAGAACTGCAAGAAGTGAGGAGACGGTAATGTTTGTTTTAGTTGCAGCACACCACGATCCTAATGTCACCTTACGAGACGTTGCTGCAGTCGCTGGTGTCAGTATCACATCTGTGTGGCGTACAATACACGGCAACAGGTTTCACCCGTACCGCCCGTCACTGACTCAAGAGCTGCATGGGAACGATTTCCGTACTCGAGTTACATTCTGTGAATGGGCCATGCGTAATTTCACGCTGCAGTCTTTACAAGGTGTTATGTTCTCTAATGAGTCCACATTCACAAATTATGTTGGAGTGAATCGCCATAACGTGCGCTACTGGGCCGCAGACAATCCTCGGTGGGTACGACCTGTCGTCCGTCAACGTAGGTGGTCTATAAATATACGGTGTGGAATCCTTGGTGATGAAATCATCGGTCGACACTACTTCCCAGGTACACATACATGTGAGTTATATCGCGCGTTTATAGTCGACAGTTTTGGTGGTCTCCTTGAACATGTGTGTCTACACACGTGAGTCCATATGTGGATGCAGCACGATGGTCACCAAGCCCATTCTGCGCCTGCTGTTGTGAAAGGTTTGCAGGAAGTTTGTTGGGGCGCCATGGTCCTCATTCATGGCCCACAAGGCCTCCCGATTTAGCTCCATAAAATTTCTTTTCGTGGAGATGTATAAAGGATTCTGTTTTTGTCACTGAGCCCACATCCACAGATGATCTAAAACGGCGCATCGAGGACGCATGTTGCTCCGTGACACCGGCGATGTTACATCTCGTCCGCAGATTCTTTAGAAGGCGCATTGCATTGTGCATTCAGGAACATGGACACACACTTCAACAGCTCATTTAAATTAACTTCCCACCGTCAGAACATCTATCACCCATCACACAGCCATGTATTATGTATAGCGTGTGGTATCTGCCCCTGAAACTTTGAAGGGTTGTAGCTCCCAAACTAAAAGTGATGTATAAATTGATGTATACACAGCTGGTGTTACTGATTCCAATGCAGGACAGAAACAACTATCGTTCCATGAAAAATTGTATCTTTTTGCTGTAACTTTTTGGATAATAACACAACAAACTATGTTCATAGCTCCGCAGACAGTGCAACGTTTCTTATTATGACCTACCGCAAAAAATATTTCCGTCGCGTATTACTTCGTAACTTACAGAGGCAAACACATTTAGTGAAACACCCCGTACATGTGTGTGTGTGTGTGTGTGTGTGTGTGTGTGTGTGTGTGTGTGTGGAAAATACTCGTGTCGCAGCACAAAAAGGTGATTATCCACCTCTTTAAATGACTCTGACAGAAAACTGGTGAACCACGTGCCTCAATACTCATTCCTCCTTTAACGCAAAAAATATTGGCAAGCAAATATACTCATGCTTTTTTGTTGAATTCTTGTTGGTGGTCGTAGAATTCCTAGCTTAATTGTTGAGGCTAGTCCTCAACTAAAAAGGCGCAAAGAATGATACCAAAAATAATACCTCTGACGCAATGAATAACATTATCCCCCACCATACTCCAGTAGATACGAAGCCTGTATGTAATTTGGTTACTCACTTTCCTGTCAGATTCTTTTAAAGAGAGCCATATCCGCCATTTTTGTGCTCTGGCAGGAGCATGCTTGAGCTAGTAACATGATGATAGCGATTACTTCAAAGCAACGATACTGAAATTGAGGTTGTTGTATGCTTACCACAATCCCTCTACACTTAGATATCATTTTTGCACTCAGGAGTCACGTCTCAGGTCCACCTGAAGTACTCGCTGACTTGCAGGGGTCGGCTCTTAGCCTCTCTGCAGGAGAAAGGAGCCGGCAGACGGTATTGGTCTCAGGAACGGAACGAACAGTGGCAGTGGCCATCGCTCCCAAAGGCAGATTGTGGGCAGCATCCTGGTCACGCAGATCAATCCTGCAGCAGACAGTTAAAACATACGACATGTTGTATGTTTCTATTATGTGTTATTTTATTTGTGACATACTGATGTTCCCCGCCACGTTTTATTTGGCACAACATCACTATGTGGCTTTCAGTACTGTAGCAAGCATGTACAACTAATATCTTTATAAGATCCTATCTGTCGAAACTGGTGATAGTAATAAAAGGCTTGCTAACCAACTTGGCAAACTTGATTCTTCAAGAATAATGTAAACTTCAGATAGGACCCAAACAGACTCGATGTCAAACATATATAATCAGACATTTGTTAAGAAGGATGAGGTGTTTTCGTTGGCGCTTCCCGTGTGCTCTGCGGCCGTGACATCATGTGTCCTGCTCCTCACTGTCAACTCTCCTAGGACTTGATTATCGCAGCTTCACCTTTCAGAGGTGAAGCTTATTACTTATTGTTATTTCGTGCCTAGACTTCGTTACAACACTCCGCTTTGTCACTAGTATGGCATCTCTCGACTTCTCTTATTTCATTATTCTTCGCTTGTAGACCTGGGTGCTCTGTCATTGCCCCTTGCAGCAATAACTTTCGCATCGGCCGCAGCTCGTTCAGTGTTTCATGTTACTTGGCAGTCTACTAGTTCTACTGTTTGTTGACGAAGGCAGGTTGCCTAGCGGGTGCCAGTGTTCACCTGGGACTCTATCCTGAGGCGTAACAGAAGGTAGTCACGTCGGCGTGGAGCGAAAATGATCTCCTCCGAGAGGTCTTTCAGTGGATTCATCTCAAGGCTACAGGCAGGTGAGTCCATTTCGGGAATATTACTGTACACAAACGATGCTTCACAGGTTGTGCCTAACGACAGAGGGCACTGTCACGCAGGTCTCCGAACTGTTGCTCTACTCCATGCAATGCACGCCGATGCAGAATGTGTTGTTGTCACACTCAGTAAAATTTTTCTGGATTTGTCACAGCATTCTCATTGTCTAAATATCTCCGACGTTTGGGATAGTGTGGTAAATGGTCTTCCTCAGGGTGTTTTTGCTGACTGCTGACAGTGAAACGTTTTGGTTCATATACTGGGTGAAAATAAATGAAACGACTAATTGCAGGAACGGATCCCTGGCTGGAAATGGAGGAAAGAGGTCTTATGAACAAGTGTCCTGAGGTGCATGGTTTCCACGTTATATGGGGCTGACGAATGACAGTTCTTCTGAACACTTGCCGCGTATTCCTTTTGTGTTGCAGGCTGTATGACTGACGCAGCGTATTGTGAGTGGCAGAATGGTCCGGTATTCATGTCGGTGTTTGTGTTAGAGTGCTGCAACCCCCAGTGTTTGACCGGTCACGGATCGCCTGTTGACGGGGGGACCGAGCGGCTCGTGTCCGGCCCCACACGACTCGGCTCGGTCACGTACTCGCCCCATGTCTGTTGGCCGGATTCCGGACACGCGGATAAACGAGCATGACCGGTCACCGCTCACGTCTCACCTCGCCTCGCCCCGGCTCGCTGCACTGCACTGTACAAATCCAACGCCTCTGTCTCTCTCTCTCTCTCTCTCTCTCTCTCTCTCTCTCTCTCTCTCAACAACACACACACACACAATGTATTTATCTCTGTCTCTCTCTCTCTTATTACAAAAGTAACGTTTCGAAGAACGAGTACGTGACACAACTAAATGCATAAAGCATTTAGAAAGAAAAATGATATTTCAATACAATCGCGGATAGGAGCCGTAGCAATTTTATGTCTGGAAGTGATCACAGTCTTCTCACAAACGAAAGTCAAGGCTCAATTTTTAATCCCTTGTACCTCCTCTTAAAAAACACTAAACTGTTAGTACGCATCAGTTACGCTAGTTCATTATAAATCTATTGCGTATCATAATGAAACGGTGATTTTAACTGCAGTAATTACTCACCCGAGCCGGCCGGTGTGGCCGTGCGGTTCTGGGCGCTTCAGTCTGGAACCGCGTGACCGCTACGGTCGCAGGTTCGAATCCTGCCTCGGGCATGGATGTGTGTGATGTCCTTAGCTTGGTTAGGTTTAAGTAGTTCTGAGTTCTACGGGACTGATGACCTCAGAAGTTGAGTCCCATAGTGCTCAGAGCCATTTGAACCATTACTCGCCTGACAGTCAGTGTCATTGACACTGCAAATTTGTTGCAGTTTGTGAAACCAAAGAAGAACTAACTGGATTGTCGGTTCTTTTTCGCCTTCTAATTCATCTGTCGCCTCTTTAAATAGTCTCAGGAAATGCGCAATTTTTCCTGCAAGCACATTATCATATCCTTGCAATCTGTAAGCGGAGTCCTTTTCCGTCAGCAAAGCCGCAACTTCGTTGTACTGCGTGTGTAAGGATTCCAGCATAGCGTACAAGCTGTTCCAGCGTGTGCAGACCTCTTGTTTCAACGATGATTTCAAAGACGAGCAGAAGCCACTTTTCGTAATGTACCTTACAATGCATTTTGCAGTATTTATTGTTGTGCGATGTTCGGGGCATGATTTAACAATTAGATATCTTCATCGAAAGTATGGCTAAGTGCTGAGTTTATACAAATGAGCAGCACAAGGAATCCTTTCGTGATTTTCCAAAGCCTTTATTACATTGGCAACCTGGTCGGAGACATAAACAAAACTGTGCAACATGTGCGGCGAAATGTCCCAATCAGCCATCCTCTCTTCAATTTCTTTCATAATATTTGCTCCCGTCTTCTTAACGCCAGGGAATTTTGTTGTAAAGAAAACATTGTTCACAACAAAACCAACCTGTGTTAATGTAATGTGGTGTAAGCGTCAAATAGTGCACCTGATTATGCGAATCAGTCCACATATCAACTGTCGCAGCACTTGTTTTATTAATAACTTCCGCAATAACAGAAGACATTATGCTGCTTCGCATTGCGTTAGCTTGTTCTTTGACATGTCAGCTTATAGTAGAGGGATGTGACATGACATCTGCCACGTTAACTTCTCCATGATGCGCTCCTAGACGTATTAATTCTTGACCTAGTTCTCTGAAACCTCTACCGGAAACAGCATTAAAAGGTATCATACCTTTAGCACACATTGCAACACATTTTGCTGTAATACTATTTTTTATTACTGCCGGTATCCCTGAAGGAGTTGTATCTTTGTGAGGTTTGCTGCAACTGTGTTTCTTTAAATGAGGGGTTCCCGACTGGAAACACAATAATGTGGAGCAGTTTATGCACGATACGTACCCAGTAGACGCACTGTTTTCGTCTACAACCAACAGATATGTACTCCATACTTGGCTTTTTAGACCTTCCCGTTCCTTAAAGATTGGTTTCAATCTTAAGGTCTTACTGCACTGGCTTCCTCGCGCTGCATGATTACAGAGAGAGACACATCACAAATGAGAAGCCCGTACTGGCTGCAGTCTCACACAGATAATGACACGTGTAATGTGTTTGAAGTTAGGTGCTCCGTATTCGGTCACGGCTTCTATGCGCGGTCAATAAACTAGTGCGGGCAGCCTATCCAGTTAGGGTGTGCTCGCCCCATCTCGTATTTTGTGCTCGCGTACTCGGTCATTCAGGACTCTAGTTTGTGTACAGCCAAGCACATGGAAACCGTCGAGAGGCATCACGGCTATACCAAAACAGACACCACCCATATCACACAACATTTCACGTCCTTTTAGGGCGTTTGTGTGATCATGGGTCCTTTCAGACAGACGAACGTGTAGAGTGTTCTACGGAATATTGAGACGAATCGTAATGCCAGCTCCAAGCAAGTGGACCGCCAACTTAGTGTAAGCCAAAGCACGATTATTTGTATCCTGCATGATAACCGCTTTTATCCCTATCACTTGTAACTCACAGAGGTCACTTTGAACATGTGTTGTGACGTGGAGGCAGTGCGGCTCTGATTGTGTTACGGGACGATGTCTTATCGTTGGAGGCAAAGCGTCCATTTCCAACACATGTTCATAGGATCTTTTTTCCTCCATTTCCAGTTAGGAAACTGTTCCTGCAGCTTGTCGGTTTTACTGACTGGCGGAAGAGACTGTTACAGTAATCTAGGGTATCGAGGATGAGGGGGGAAGGATGTTCGACGTCCTTTATCGTTGTTTACATTTCTTTTCACTGATGAAAATAGAAGTTCTTGATTGGTATTTTCTGCATTGCAACTGCAATTAAGAACGTCCATTTCCAACAACAAATGTAAATAGTGCAAACACCAAGAAAGAACGTACGTATTCATAGTCTTTCACACTTAGCGTTTTTTCAGCCGAATAAGAGGACCATACCTCAACTACGAAAAACACCAAATTACCGTAACGTCACCTCGTCTGTACTTCACTGTTGGCACTGGATTTGGTGGCAGGCAACGTCTCCATGTATTTGTCAATCAAAACTCTATCCATCGAATTTCCATAGCAGATAGGGTAATTCATCACTCCAAATCATTCATTTCTAGTCATCCAACCCCGCATCCTTATCTCCCTAAGCACAATGATTTTGCTAGGGGGACTGCTGCTAGCATGTTGCAACTCACGATGGATTCCTCTGATTTAATGCGATTTCGTACAAATGCCCTTCGCAACGCTTGACGATCCACATCTGCCTGGGCTTGGTTTAGCTGTGATTACTCCTTCGTGATTCCTCCATATAGTCGAACCATCAACATTCGACTTGCTCAGTTTTAGAAACATTCAAAATATGCACGACAGATTTGCTACGCAGATGACATCCAACGACTAATTCGTGTTCGTGGTCAGTGAGCAATCCCGACCGACCTATTCTGCTCGTACTGTTTGTCTACTGACAACGAAGTTCTCCCCGCCTTCTTCTATACCGGCGGGTCAGTGTCTTGCTAGGGAAGGCCGGATACTTCTGACCAGAGAGTGTATTAGGGGTTTGGAGCGACTTTTGCAGGAGATTTCATCTGAGTGTTGAAAGAGAAATTTTTTATTTTGGAGAACTTCATCAGCAGCTAATTACGCAAATGAATACCAACAACTGACGCACTTTGACGTCCCCGCACTAGATTGGAAGGCTGCGGAGGCTCCCTAGCGGGGCCGTTGTCAATGGGCTGTCAGAAAACAAACATTATAGCTGCAGGCGGTAGCCAGCCCCTTACCCTATCTCCAGTGCTGCGGGAGCGGCGGTCGCTTCCTTCATGGCTCTGACGCAGCCTCAGACTGCCTCAATCCACAACTCACCGCAAAATTCCCAAAGTTTTTCCAATGCGGTATAAGAACTATGATTTTCAACCCATTCCTTACAAATAAGAAGAACAGTGGTCAGAATCTTCGCGAATGGCGCAGTTCACGAACGTTACTCGTAAGTCCCAGCTGTTCTAACGAGAACAGTACTTCTTTCTTGTATTTATTTCTCTTCTACGTTTCGTTGCAACTGCTTTCAAGCCTATTTTAGGCCCTTATGAACGATTTAGCCCTCTCTAATTTCTATATGGTTAAAACCTTTCGATTCGAGCCAAACTCATTAATACTCTAGGTAAGGTTCACGTGTTTGACGCGTAATGTCTTTGAAAATGCTGTAAATGTGTTTACTTCTCATTAAATTCCAACAAGAGTATCATAATGTGAATAGGTACAAATTACATACGGGTCACATAAGCCAAAAAAATCCCAAAAGCAATGGAGCACTATACAGTCGCTGATATCTGATAAATTCCTGTATATGGTGGTTTCATTATGCAGATGTTTATATGGATGACTTCCTTGGCTGTTTTTGTTCTGCTAGCTGTCTCCCATCCATAACCATGTTTACACACTCTGGCTTACTTAACTGGATCTTATTGGTTACATTATCATCATAGCCAATCGTGGTGGCCGAAGGGGTCCAGGCGCTCCAGTCCGGAACCTCGAATCCTGCCTCGGGCATGGATGTATGTGATGTCCTTAGGTTCAAGTAGTTCTAAGTCTAGGGGACTGATGGTACCAGAGGTTGAGTCCCTTAGTGCTCAGATCCATTATCTTCATAGAAATCGCTCACTTGCGTTGGTGAATATGGTATATCAATAACACTCTTCGCAGACGACATTAACCAAGTAGCATCCGTTTTCAATTCGTTTATTGACAGAAAGGTTAGCTACATTCATCCAGAGAAATTTTAATTGTCCTCTGTCTCACTGATATATTTACACCATTAGTATTTATCATCAGACATCTCTTGAAAGGATAACAAATACTTCATACCTGCGATATAATTGTCACTTATTCCGAAAGAAAACGCAGTGGGCAGTTTATAAAGTTGATAAAATATTTCAACCGGCGGAAATAACCTACCAGCTCGGAGGCAACTCCATGCTCGTTTGTTACAACGGCTCGCATAAGGTCGAAGAAAAGTCTTATTTCGTTCATTAAAGTCAAACTTTCATCTTAGTTTGAAAGTGTGCGCCGCATTCCCTCCAACGAAATCCTCCCCTTAACTACGAAACTTTGTACCAGGGGCCTTGCTTCATGTAACTCGTAAAACATGCAGTACCTTAGCGTTGAAATGACTTTTTCGCGTTGGGTAGAAAACTACTGGAGAGTGCACCCTAGCTTTAGAACGAGCCGGGTTCGCACAGAGTATCAAGAAATATTCAAATTTCCTTTCAGAGATATCAGATACTCATGCACGCTCGACGAGAGTCTGATATTAATGCAAATTTCAACTCAAACACTTGTTTCAAAGATAGTGAGCACAGGTTATCGTAATTATTGCTGAGGACATTGGAATAAATACTGGTTAGCACTTCTTATTCAGTTACTTGTTATTAATTTTGTTCGTGTTTTTAATTGAGAGAGTGTTTTTTACTGAGTTACATGTAGAACTTCGCTATATGGGGACATTTTTGAGGATACGTTGTGTTATTCTTTTCGTTTTGCAGGTACAAGTGGCCTTTGTGCGCTGTGATTAGTTGGTTGGTTGGTTTGGGGAGGAGACCAGACAGCGTGGTCATCGGTCTCATCGGATTAGGGAAGGATGGGGAAGGAAGTCGGCCGTGCCCTTTCAGAGGAACCATCCCGGCATTTGCCTGGAGTGATTTAGGGAAATCACGGAAAACCTAAATCAGGATGCCCGGACGCGGGATTGAACCGTCGTCCTTCCGAATGCGAGTCCAGTGTCTAACCACTGCGCCACCTCGCTCGGTACTGTGATTAGTCGCCGAAATTATGTTGACATATTTTCAATGAGACTTATTCATTACATCAAATTGTGGTCAAGAAACATTTTACATTGTCTATCACTGGCTAAGGATATCCTCATTTCACGAGCACTGAGGGCTAGTTTGTTAAATATTTTTGTTTTTCCGTCCATTTTCCTGCTGTACGTCACTCTCCCAGAATCTTCCAAAGCAAATCCATATGTCGGAGATGAAAGACCATTCACAGAAACTGCTGACAATCATGGCTATGAGGTGTCAGGAAGCAGCACCAAAATATTGTCAGTTGATTGCATCTCTCCGGTGGTCTCCTGCTTGTGTTGCTTATATCAACAGACACGGGATTCAGACATGCTCTACGGGAGAAATGTAAAAGGTTTTTTTGGATTTACACCCAACGGACTGGCTATATCAGAGGAAGTTACACTTTTTATTTGCTTCACATTGTTTAAATAAGTGGATTTTACGAAGTCAGACTTCTAGGTGCCCCATTTGTCCTACCTGTTATTGATATTGTGTTTCCATCGACTTGACACCCCTTTCACTGCGTTGAGTATAGATACATACATGTGAAATGCCTTAAATTTATTCATAATTAAGTATAAAGTAAATATCTTGTAGAAAGTGAAGTTATTTTTCAATATTTTCATTATTTGTTTGAAAATAGAAATGACGAGTTTTACTCTACACATAACGTGACATCAGCAACTAATTTGGTCAGTTTCATTCCTTGACAGTACACTTACACGTAATGACTAAAAGAGCAACGCCTTGTCAGCCGATTCCATTTTTAGTGGTGAACACACTTGTTAGATAACATATGGTATTACATTGACTGTATAATAATAGATTCTTGTTGTTAAGCTATATTTTCAAATATATTGCTTATTTTTATACTTCATTTACCAGTCACAACGCATTGCATTTCCGAATACCTTTCGGAATGTAGAATACTTTTCCTCAGCTATTGCGACCCACCATTACGAAATACAGTAACATAGAATCTTTATAATTTTCCGTATTGTGCAATAAGCAATCTTGAATGTTAAGTTTGATCGTGGATATGACATTCAGTTGAATACCTCCCAGAGAGTAACAATTCCTCTTCTGCTATGTGCTGAACTGTGTGTTCCGTTCCCTGCGCCAACTCTCTGCATTACCACTGACGTAGTACCCATTACTGCAGCCTAATCTGCAATTTGTTTATTTACTCCACATTACCCCCACAGCTGTGCACAGTGTGTTCCTATTACGGCGCACGTTCGTTGATTTTTGCGCACAGCGCCCAACAGTTTCTCGATTCCGACCACACCGTCCGGGCATCCACATTTAGGTTTCTCGTGATTTCCCTAAATCGCTCCATAAAAATGGCGGGATAATTGCTTTGAAAGAGCACCACCGATTTCGTTCCCCATCCTCGACACAATCTGAACTTTACTCCGGGTCTAATGATATCGAAGTCGACGGGACGTTAAACACAATTTTTCTTGATTTTCTTCCTTCGGCCACACTATCCGAAACAATAGAGAGCTTATTGACAACTTGGAGGAAATCATCACCGATATTAAATCTTGAGTCACGGACTGGGTCTCCTACATGAAATATGATACTTTTAGAAGTACAAGGCACGTTAAAAATAACCGGTAAGCGTAACAGAAATAACAGAGGATGCAAAAAACTGTTAACTACCAATACAATATCCATTTGCAATTTTGTCATATGATTACATGTTTGGAGACCGTGGCTGTTATTTGAAGACAAATGTTGATTGTGTTGAGACAGCAACCTGCCACAAATTTATTTTCAGTTCCTTTATTCAAAACGTACTGTTGCCGGTTTAGAATCATTACGATTCATCTTCAGACGGTTTTCATGCTTTCATTACATGTGGTCCGTTATTTTACTGATTAATTCTCCTAAAATATAAATGATATATAATTGTAAGTACACCACACAGATTTGCATAGGATGTGACTTACGTGAAATGTCGGTTTGTAGTTTTTGTTTTCATAGTTTCATAAGTGAATATATGATCTTTTTACAAACATGGGACATCTGTTACGATTTACCATAGCATCTTTGACACCCATATGTTTGTAAGCACTTTGTATGTATCAAAACATGTGGTGCGTGTTAAAAATCTATTCTGTGACAAATCGAAAGTGTTCAATGAGAAAAATTGACTTGTGCAACGATAGGAATGCAGTGGGAATGTATTCACATCTCTTCGACTATGAAAACAAACACTACAAACCGACATTCCACGTAAGTCACATCCAATGCAAATCTGTAACACAACCATCTGTGGATTGCTTATAATTATTTATTATTTCTATTTTAGGACACTTAATCTGTAAAAAAACGCACCACATATAAGATAAGCATGAAAACCGTCTGAAGATGAATCGCAATGCTTCGAAACAGGTAACGGTACCTTTTGAATAAAGGAACTGAAAATAAATTTGTGGCTGGTTGCTGTCTCAACAGCATCAACAATATCCATTGACAACATTTAGAAGATCCTAGGTAACTGTCAGTGAAAGCTTTGTTGGAGTCCATCAAAGCTTTTTAATCGAACGCTTTTGGATCGTGGTCAAAATCTGATGCAGGCATCTGCCCATTTCATCTGTGCTGGTTGCTCACGCTACTCCAAATCGAAACTGTATCATCAGGTCATATCCTTCGTAATAGTGCCAGGTAACCTGTACCTCAGGTTTTATCTTCCATACTCTTCGTCTCGTGCCTTAGAAATCTGGAACACACTCAACGTACTACATTTTGCGAATAATGAGAAAACTGTTGTTGCTAATTCTAAGCTGCTACTATTAAACTCTTAGCAAAGGTCGCAATATTTTTGACAATACTGTCCGTCGACGATTCCTGTCGATCGATTGAAACAATTTTCTTTTCGTCTCGAAATACGTTACATAAGTTAAAAAAAGTTCCTGCTTTCGTTTTCTGTTCCGCACCTCTTGTATTAAAGTTGCATACATCTCCATCGTCATTTGTCGCTGCAGACAGAAGTTCTTGATGTTTATGTAATTGTAACATCGTTTATGTTTACCATCAAATACTAGATGCTGTGAGTATCTGCGTCAAGATATTTAAAAATCCGTCGGTATCTCGAGGGATGTAAAAAGAACGTTGATTACCAAAAGTTAAGACACAGTTGCATAAAGTTACCAAAATTGTGATATAATACCACACAAAAGACTGTGGCATTATATTTTAGAGTGAACTGCATGGTATGCGTCTCCCAATATTTACAAAAACGTCGATATTGAGTCACGGGTAACAGCGTGATTAATCGGCTCCCTCATGCAAATTTACACCCTCACAGCTTTGAATAATAACGGCGTGCCTACTATGACATTCCTGTATTCACCTGAGTACTACTAACTTTTATACACAGAATTCATCGTTAGTCCTACTTCATAGACTCATATATTAAAAATGTTTAAGGTTATTTGGCATCACTGCTTGCACACGCTGTTTATGATAAGTGTCTCATTAACGCTCCATTGGTATTCTCTGCACTATGTTATTCGACAGTAGGCATTTGCCCGCGACGCCGCCTGCGTGCTCACGTTTCACATATATTGAGCCATATATATAGACACAATTAGGGTGAAATTGCTCCAGACGTTCCTGAATTATGCCCTTAAGACATTATCACACGATGCTTTTTTTCTGCTCAACGTTGCGTATGCACCATTTCCAACAGTGCAGCTAAGCATGTGCATTTTTGCACGCGTAATTTTCTCTAAATTGAGGTTGTGGGAAATTGCGCTTTGCTTCCTGGGTAGGTGAAAGCTCTTGCGCTGATTAGCAAACCATAAGTAACTGGAGGCCATGTGTGTTTCGTGGTATGGTATGTTGAGGTTATGCTTTCTGATCATTTATGTACAAAAATATCTGTTGCCCCAAAGAACGCACATTGAAATTTATGGATGATTACATGCAAAGAGAAGCCATGTGGAACAACAGTTCAGAACATTGTTTGGATAAAAATTTAAGCTTCAGTTACTGGATAAACGTCATCGATCATTTTACTTGTAAGGTATAGCATAAGTCAGGAAGTAATAAAACAGAAGCGTACGAATTTCCAATACGTGTATACGAAAACTGTGGACTAATGTTCATGTCATGGTGTCTTAATAGCAGAGCAATTGAGGAGCCTGACACGGGGTATGTTAGCTCCTTGGCAGAACACATTATTTCGTAGGTAGGGCAAATACAGCGAAAGTTCTGCATTGCTGTTGAATAGGAATTACAAAAAAATTCTCCAAAAGCTAACATAGCTCTATCGCTGTATTAGCAGAGATTTATTGGTGATCTGCATGAACTATGGTTTCACCCACCTGACGGATACCTTCTATGTGCTAACTGCACTCTTCTAATGGGGACTGCAGTTTAGGACCACATTCAATAAGGGGCCACCTTTTTATACCCTGAGTCTGTTACAACACAGTTTTTAGATTTCTATTGGAGTATCAGTTTTGAAGCTTTCGTCATTCACCTTACATGCATAATTCCGATGACTATGACCTGAAGATGCACGTGTAATGTTGTGAATCGGGTTGTTTGGTGCAATCTGTACAGATAATGCATCCTTGAAGAATTTTCATTCATTTCCGAAACAATTTTAGAAGATATTTTATGATTATGGAAAAATTTGGAATTTTTTCTAATGAAAAAGTACTAGAAATTGAAATGGAGGACAGTTATGATACTAACAGTACAGAATTGGAACTCTAGTGATTCTTTGGTCTGTGATATTCCCGAATTTGTCAGGCCAGAATGTTAATCTATATAGAATCTATTATGCTTAACGTTATATAAACAATTTTTAATAAAAAAAAATTCAAATGACGTATTAAAAAGTGAATTAATCGTCATATAACTACTAAGAACCTCCGTTAAGTATTTTTCAGTGATAGTGATAGTGATAATCACTAAAACGCTTTTTTTGAAATGCAAAATAAATAGTTCAGATTCATATAAAACGTAGGTTACGAGTTGCCAGCCTTAGCGCCGCATTTTTCCAAGCAGAAAATTTTAATTATCGCTATGGCCTTCTGAAATTTGCTAATAAAACTTTGTATTTCTCGTATCCTCAATCTGCCTTGTGTTTTCTTTTTCCGTCGCCTTTTCGTCACAATAAAGACAGCACAAACTTCCGAGCAAAATAAACGGATACATAGCAGACGGCTTGCGCAATGAAGCAACGTGTGGACACATGAATGCGCAAGCTTAAGTGGATTATTCCACTAATTTTTGTGCATAAACATTTATTCCCGCGCCTCTGCGATTGCGCACTACGAAAGACTCAGCGTGTGGACATTACTTTATGTCACTCTGTTCTCCCCCACCCCCAGACATTTGAGTCCTAGGGTGTCTTGTTGTCACAATAATTTTCTATTGGGCAGCTCTGTGCCAATTTTTGTAGTAATTGTTTCAGATGTTTCTAGATACGCTGACATGTCAGTGTCTTGACACCCTCACCCACTCCTTCCCCAAGGGTCAAACGTCATCGTGACTTTCAGTAATGAACCTAGCAACCCCGAACACTATATACCCGATACTAGTATAAAATACATTTTCATTTCACGGCATTTCAATCTCACACAACCCGAGGGTGGTAGGGGAATGTTACCTGCCAAATCCAAACTTCCGTGGTAATGTTATAAATTTCGAAAGTAACACTATCTGTGCCCTTTTTACTACCAAACAGCTAGATCTGTGTTGATGGAATCTGACGTGGAAGTAGCGTTAAGCCTAAGGAAGAACATATGTTGCTTCAAATAGGGATATTTATTGATTTGAAGAGTATGCCAAGTAGGAACAAATATTTACTATTATAAAAAATTATTTTATCTTTGCCTTTTGAGCATTATCAAATTTTTGAAAATTCTTTGGCTAATTGATATGTGCTTTGTAGTACGATTTAACGTAAGGAATACAATACATACACAATCCTAAATGACTTTCAGACATAGTTCCGTATCAATATTACTAATGAGATAGTAACTTGGTCTGTCGAATTTTCACGACTAAACTGAAGAACAGATTTCGATGAAATTTGGTATGAAAATGGCTTGTAACCCAAGGAGAAACACAGCTGAAGTAAGGACTGGAACATTTTTTTGCATCATTGAACACAAACCATGTTAGAGCTATTACGTTTGTTGCATAATGTGCACATTGTATAATTTATAGATACTTCAGCAGCACGATGTAACAATTAGTGATTGGAGTGGGAGTATGGAGGAGTAGCACATCAAAGGCTTTCTCGAACAAGCAGACATGTGAGGACAGCTGACGTTATTCCACATACAATAGCTTACTTACTCACTATCAGTCATCATAACAAAACTGGTGCCATACAAGTGCATCTGCAGGTAACCGGTAGTTTCTTTTGTAAATAATTATACCAATAATGAGATATGTAAATAAAAAATATTGATGAAAGTGATCTCAACGTTCATTGGTTATGATCTTTTGTGTCCCCCATTTCACCCTACCTACGGGAGGAAGTTGGTTCCTAACGCTTACCCTGTGCTTCTTACATATAGTAAGTGATATGTGTATCACGTTTGGTTGAAATTGATCCAGTGGTTGAGAAGATGATGTCGTAAGCACACACATAAATATTCATAGATTTTTATAACCATACACTCCCTAACAAAAAAAATAGAATCATACAGAAGAGTAAAAGAAAATTAAATGAAACTTAACTGGTTGAGAAGCCATGTGATATTATTTGGGTGATTACAAAAGCGAGTCAGAATTAAACAAGAGCTTCCCAGTAGGATGGTGCAACCTGTTTTGTCTGAATTCATGCACTGACACTGCAAAGGTGCCACAATTTCGTTGTACCCTCTCCTGAGGCAAGATAGCCTGGGTCTTGATACAATGAAAACTGGCGCTGGGACGGAGTTGACCCGCGAGCTGACCACACACATTTTCTATCAGGGACAGATCTACGGAATCATCAGCCATCCGATTGTTTTGATGCAGCCCGCCACAAATTCCTCTCCTGTGCCAACCTCTTCATGTTCCCCCCCATTACAACCCTCTCTAGTATCATGGAAGTTACGCCTGATGGCCTAATAGATGTTCTATCACCCTATCACTTCTTCTAGTCAATGTTTACGACGTTCTGTGATGACCCTCCTCATTCCTTACCTTATAAGTCCACCTCATTTTCAATATTCGTCTGTAGCAATGCATCTCAAATGCTTCGATTTTCTTCCGCTCCGGTTTTCCCACAGTCCATGTTTCACTACTATGTATTACATGTGCTTCAAACGTTCTAATTACGGAGACACATTTTGCGGCAGTACATCATGCTGCACCGTAAATTAAATGTTTTGCTGCAAGCTCTTCTATCGATAAATTCTCCATTCTAAGCGGCCAGTCAGGAACTATAGACTTCGGCAGGCGCACGATTGGATATATAACAGACGACTGTGTGTCGTTCCTGAAAAGAGCTTGGTTAGGATAGAGTCAAGACCCCCGTCTAATTTAATTTGTATACCACTTACCAACCAACACCAAATTACTCGACTGACTTCTTGTATGTCGACGAACTGCCAATCAATGCCCAAGTGAAGTCTTTAGAAGGCTGAAACGTAATACAAACAAATATTCTAAGGATATGCACTGATCAAAAGTATGCAGAAGCCTTCATGTTGTGCAAAATTGGCTACTACATGTTACGAGATGTGACCCGTAACTATTATAGGAGACAGTGAGGTTTACGTTGTCAATAGAGAAGAAGTAACAGCTGACTGGGTCGTTTAGGAGAGATCAGTGACTTCGAACGTGTACTAGTCATTGGATGTCACCTGTAACAAATCCATACGTACATTTCTTCCCTTCTGAAGCTACCCAAGCCTATTGTTACTGGTGTGACTGTCAAGTGGAAACGCGAATTAACAGCCACAGTTGAGGCAAGACTAGGTAGACCTCATGAGCAACGGCTGATCATTTCGGTGAGTGGTTGTAAAAAAAGGCAAGACATCAGTGTAAGGAATCACTATAGAATTTCGAAATGCTACCAGAAATACTGCTATCAAAATGTGCTTAGGGAGATAAAAGCAGAGAAATACAATGGTTGAGCAGCTCCTCATAAGTCATGCATTTCGGTTGTCAGTGTTAAGCGACGCTCGAGATGATAAAAACAGCGATGCCACTGGAAGTTGGATGACTGGAAACGAATGTGTATGTATGTGATGGAGCTTGCTATACCGTTTGACAATCAGATGAACGGGTTTGGGTTTGGCGAATGCCTGTGAGCGTTATCGGCCATCAAACGTAAGTGCAGACAGTGAAGTACAGAGGAGGTGGTGAGACGGTGTGGGGGTGTATTTCGTCGTCAGGGTGTGATCACCTTAATGTGCTTAAGCAAACGCTATATTCGCCAGAATATGAAAACATTTTACAGCACGGTGTGCTGGGTACAGTAGAGGAACACTATGAGCAGTTCAGGCATACATGCCGACGTCGCAAGCAGAAGATGAAGTTATAAAGAAAATATATGAGAATATTGAAAGAGTAATTCAGTACGCAATGAGAGATGAAAATATAACAGTCATGGGGCATCGGAATGCGGTTGTAGGGGAAGGAATAGCAGAAATGGTTACAGCAGAGCATAGGCTTGCTAGTAGGAATGAGAGAGGAGGAAGACTAATTAAGTTCAATTAAGTTCTGCAATAAATTTCAGATGGTAATAGCGAATTATCTGTTCACGAATCGAAAGAGGATGAGGTATACTTGGAAAAGGCCTTCAGATACGGGAAGTTTTCAGTTATATTACATCGTGGTCAGACAGAGATTGGAAATACAAAATTTGCTTGTAACGCGTACCCAAGAATAGATATAGATTCAGATCACAACTTGATAATGGTGAGGAGTACGCAGCTGCTAAGGATATGCGATACGTACCTGCTAAGGAATGAAGAGATACGCTTCAAGTTCTCTGAGACTATAGATAATGCGATAGCGAATATCTAAGTAGGCAGTTCAGTTGAAGAGGAATGGAAGTTTCTAAAAAGGTGCGAAGGTACGTGGAAAGTAACCGTGTAGGAAACATGGGTAACAGAAGAAATATTTCAACAAATCAACGAATGAAGAAAGTACAAAAATACTCAGGTATATTCAGAAACAGAAATACATGTCACTTAGAAATGAAATAAATAACGGCAGTGAAACTAAGACGAAATGGCTACATGAAAAATATAAAGAAATCGAAATGAAATGATTGGTGTCAGGAATGGCTCAGAATATAGTCTAATCAACCTTCAGGAAAATTAAAAGTGAAGGCGGTCACATTGTGACTACACTGGGACTTTCTCTGTTAAATGAGGGGAGGATTTGGTCGATGACTTGTTGGAAGAAGAAACAGAAGTCGATAGGGATTCTGTATTAGAATAAGAATTCAGAAGAGCTTTGTAAGACTTGAAATCAAATAAAGCAGAAGGGATGGATAAAGCTCTGTCGGAATATATGAAATCTTTGAGGGAAGTGACAGCGAAAAGATTATTGGTGTATATAACGTATGAGACTGGCGATATACTATCAGACTTCAGGAAAAACATATCCACACAATTCCGAAGATTGCAAAAGCCGACAAGTGCAAAAATTATCGCGGAATCAGCAAGACAACTACTGCAACAAAGTTTCTGACAAGAATAATATACAACAAAAGAATGGAAAAATAAATTTGGGATATGTTAGATGACGATCAGTTTGGCTTTGGGAAAGGTAAAGGAACCAGAGAGGCATTTCTGACGTTGCGGTAAATAATGGAAACAAGATTGAAGAGAAACCAAGATATGTTCAGAGGTTCTGTCGATCTGGAAAAATCGTTCGATAATGTCAAATGATACAAGATGTTCGAAATCCTGAGAAAAATAGGGGTTATCTATAGGAAAAGACGGGTAGTTCACAACGAGGTGCCTATCATGGGATAGCGAAACACACATATGCAGATCGCGGTAGTATAGCATGCACAAAGTATAAAATGCCAGCGCATTTAAGGAGCTATTATTTGAACTCATGTGGTTCATGTGAAATGGTTTCGAACGTAATTATGACAGCACGACGGAAATTAACAGATCTTGAACGTGAAATGGTAGTTGGAGCGAGAGGCGTGGGATATTCCATTTGGAAATCATTACGGAAATCAGTATTCCGAGATCCACTGTGTCAAGAATGTTCCGAGATTAACACATTGAGTTGTGACTGCGTGGAATAACTGTAGAAACCAGTGTAGGACTGACTAAAAGCGTATCCGTTTGGACAGTGCGGCGAAATTTGACGTTAATTGGCTATGGCAGCAGAGGACTGACGCAAGTGCCTTTGGTAACAGCATAATATCACCCGTGACTCTCATGGGCTCATGACCATAACGATTGGACCCTAGATTACTGGATTTTAGTTTTTAAAAGGTTAGGTAGGTTTCGAGTGTGGTGCAGACCCGACGAACCCATGGACCCAAATTGTCAACAGCACACTGCGCCGGCTTGTGGTAGCTTTTTAGTAGTGTGGATTGTATTTACGCGGAAGAGACTGTGTCCTCCGGTCCTACTGAGCCAATCATTGAGTGGAAATGGTCATCATCGACTACTTGGAGATATTTTACAGCCATTCATGGCCTCCCTTTTCCCTAACAAGGATGGTATTTTTATGGATGACAATGAGTCTTGTTACAGCGCCACAATTGTCCGCGATTGGTTTGAAGAGCATTGTGTACAATTCGCGAGAAGAATTTAGCCACTCAGACGGCCCAAAATTAAACCTACCGAACATTTATGGGACGTAACTGTGAGGTCAGTTCGTGCGCAACAAGCTGCACCAGCAACTCTTTCACAGTTATGGACGGCTACAGAGGCAGGACGGCTCAGTATTACTTCAGGGGGCTTCCAACGACTTCTTGAGTCCATGTCACGTCGAGTTCCTGCACTATGTTGGCCAAAGGAGGTCCGATACGATATTATGAGGTATCCGATGATTTCTATCTCATTACTGTACAATATGTACGAGAACCAAAAGCGAAGAATAAGAGCAGAAGACCTAGAAGGAAGGGTTCAAAATGTAGTCTTTCGGCCGTAATGTGAAACATATACGCCGAAGAAGAAACGGCGGAAATAAAAGAGATGTTCAAGAGTGGGGTTAAAATTCAAGGTGAAAGGATATCAATTCCAAGATTCGCTAATGACACTGTTATCCTCAGTAAAAGTGAAGAATAATTACAGGATATGTTGAGTGGAACAAACAGTCTACTGTGAACAGGATATGGATTGAGAGTAAATCTAAGAAAGACCAAATAAGAAGTAGCAGAAATGAAATCAGAGAGATACTTGATATTTTAACCCGTGATCACGAAGCAGAGGGAGTTATGGAATTCTGCTGCCTAGGAACAAAGGTAATCAATGACGGACGGAGTCAGTGGGACATAAAAATCAGACTAGGACTGGCAAAAAGAGCACTCCTGGCCTAGAGAAGTCTACTAGTATCAAACATTGGTCTTAAGTTAGGAAATAAATTTCCGTGTATATGCGTTTGGGGCAGAGCATTTTATGGCAATGAGACACGAACTGTGGGGAAACCGAAAGGGAAGGGAATAGAATCATTTGAGATGTGGTGGAAGAATGTTGAAATTTAGGTCTCCGCAAAATCGGTGAGGAAACAAATATGTTAGAAACATTAACAAGAAGAAGGGACAGAATGATAGGACATGTGTTAAGACTACAGGAAATGACTTCCATGGTACTAGAGAGAGCTGTAGGAGGCTGAAAACCACAGTGGAAGACAGAGACTTGTATTCAACCCGTAAATAATTTAGGACATAGGATGCAAGTGCTAATATGAGATGAAAAGGTTGATACAGAAGAAGAATTCGCGGAGGGCCGCACCAAGCCAGTCAGGAGACTGATGACAAAGAAAAAGAGAAGATGCACAGACAGAGAGAGAGAGAGAGAGAGAGAGAGCAGGTATCGGAATGCTTTTGGTCAGATAGTGTACATGTAGTTTATCGCACACCTAGATTGAGAGTGGACGTTTCTTTCTGGATATAACGCTGAATTATTGCTCAGTGTTTCGCTGACAATGGTTAGCGTTGGAGCACAAGTCCATACAGGACATTTATGTTACGAGTAATAAACTACAGCCGTTGCAAATGAATTATCAATTCATGAAATTAAGGAAAATGATTAGAAATTAGGAGTTACAAAGAAAAATTAAAATAACAAGATTGTCATCATTGGCAGCATAACGGTTTCATCACCAGAGACGTATCCATCAGGATACTACTTAACAGTGGCCGGTAAAAGAACACAAAAAACTATGAATCTGAGTCGTGAGATATTTTGATTAAAATGAAAATACAGTCGTTGCAACTATATTGAAAATGATTTTCGATTTCCTTTCTGCGTCATTCCGCTTGGCTGATTTGGCGGCGACGATGATAGTTCCGTCAGAGATTAAATGCAAAGCCCACTTTTGTTTCATTAGGGGCAGCGTTTGAGGGCAACGATTTCACTTTTGATAAATATACATACTTTGTCTAATGGAGTGACAGATTCCAGCTAAATTTCATTAGAGAATATATAATTTTAAGCGACTTTAATGTTTTACAGATTTGTTTTTCTGAGAGGAGGAAAAATGTGTGAAAAATCTGGTGTACCCAACCGACAAAAAATTAATTCGCTTATCCCTGAATGTTTAAATAAACAAATAGAAATCCTCCATTTCGTTCTCACTGGAATTCCAGGTATTTCTTCATTACTTTGGAATTCGTTTCGCATGCCGAAAGCTGTTTTTGTGAGCTGCGTAACAAAATGCCAGCACATAAATTACTACCTCTCTTTGAATACGGTGTAAGTTGCTTTATGACCAGGAGAAAGAGTAGTATTGGGTAACAAGTTTTTAGTCGCCATTATGTTTCGCGATTAACACGTGAAAGCTTCGGAGACGCTAGTGTACCGTATACGTTATATAGAGTGTAATATTGTGAGTGCATTTGAAAGATTTTATACAACGGTGAACTAGGTTTTAGTTATCAATGAACTTCATCCTTAGTAACCAGCGTAATTTATAATATATCCGGAAAGATTTCACTTACTGAAGAGAGAGGCTGGAGGAACAGATTGACGATGGAAATTTATGTTTTATTACGTAACACATCGACACCCGTAAACCTTTATACGTCGCCGTCTTTATTGCTTTGCTTTAACCCTCACATCTTCTTTCTCTATGGACAGCTGAACACCATTTCTAAAGAAATCCTAATAAAGTTAGTGGAATATATTCAAGTGAATTCTCGATTCAGTGGAATACAGATCTCAGGAGGTTACGCTGAAGCCAGGAACTTCAGAAATTTCTCGTAATTGCGTTTATTACCTTTCTGCCTAAGCCTTTAATGATAGTTCCCATTTATTCATAATTTGTATGTATTTCCATCTACAGTTTAGTTCATTTCTCCTTTTGTTTTACGTTTCTCTTTATCCCACCTTCCATCCACTGATTTATGAGCTGAATTTCCTTTTGTCTCACGGAAATTATATTTTTTAAAATTATTCTCAAGAATTCTGCAGCAACCGGATGTCAACGAAATTAATATAACTTTGCGAGTCTGTTCTTTTGCCATTATTGTGAATTGGAATCACCAGCGCCTCTTCAATTCGCTTGGGACTTTGCGTGTCTGGTTGAGCGATACGAGATAAATGCAAGCTAATTAAGGCGTCATTGCTGAAGAGGACTCCCAATAAACCCGAATTATGATTCCATTCAGACCTAGCAACTTATTTGTTTTCTGCCGTTTCGGTTGTTTCTCGGCACCAAGGTTATCTATTTCTAGTTCCTCCATATGGGAGCCTGTATGACGATCAGTCCTGCGTGAAAGTTTTTTTGTTTTTCTTTTTTAATCATAATTTTAATCTTCAGCTTTCATTATTATATCTTCTATTGCCGTACAAGACTTTCGGCGAGCGGGTGAACAAACGTCTTCGACCCATTTAGCAATTTTACATTGGACCAGAATTGCTTCTAGGCAAGATGAAGAGGAATTCATAGCGCACCGCATCAGATCCGTCAGAAGACTGATAACTCAGAAAATCCCCTATCCAATATGCCAAGAACAGGGGTGCGCAAAGTTTACGAAAGCGCACACAACTTTAGAACGTATGCTACACATTATCCAAGTGATCTACATCCATACTCCGCAAGCCACCTGACGGTGTGTGGCGGAGGGTACCTTGAGTACCTCTATCGGTTCTCCCTTCTATTCCAGTCTCGTTTTGTTCGTGGAAAGAAAGACTGTCGGTATGCCTCTCTGTGGACTCTAATCTCTCTGATTTTATCCTCATGGTCTCTTCGCGAGATATACCCAGGAGGGAGCAGTATACTGCTTGACTCTTCGGTGAAGGTATGTTCTCGAAACTTCAACAAAAACCCGTACCGAGCTACTGAGCGTCTCTCCTGCAGAGTCTTCAACTGGAGTTTATCTATCATCCCCGTAACGCTTTCGCGATTACTAAATGATCCTGTAACGAAGCGCGCTGCTCTCCGTTGGATCTTCTTTATCTCTTCTATCAACCCTATCAGGTACGGATCCCACACTGCTGAGCAGTATTCAAGTAGTGGGCAAACAAGCGTACTGTAACCTACTTCCTTTGTTTTCTGATTGCATTTCCTTAGGATTCTTCCAATGAATCTTAGTCTGGCATCTGCTTTACCAACAATCAACTTTATATGATCATTCCATTTTAAATCACTCCTAATACGTACTCCCAGATAATTTATGGAATTAACTGCTTCCAGTTGCTGACCTGCTATTTTGTAGCTAAATGATAAGGGATCTATGTATTCGCAGGACATTACACTTGTCTACATTGAGATTCAATTGCCATTTCCTGCACCATGCATCAATTCGCTGCAGTTCCTCCTGCATTTCAGTGCAATTTTCCATTGTTACAACCTCTCGATATACCACAGCATCATCCGCAAAAAGCCTCAGTGAACTTCCGATGTCATCCACAAGGCCATTTATGTATACTGTGAATCTTATATGTATGTTCCAGCTGGGATATTAAGCTTGACACTTCCTTGCTGCTGCAGTTTTCTTCAAAAGAGCGGTTATTGGAGTTATATAGTTAATAATTTGATGAGACCCCCGAAACCGTGGTAAGAGCTTCCTGTCAGCTTTTCCCTAGAGTTGTTAAACCTCGCAAAATATTTCAGTTCTCTACCGTGATTATATAATAATGTCTTGCCTTATTAAAGTTGTTGTCTTCCTGCCTATGGGATGCTTAATTTTTTTCCCTGGTCCGATGTCACTTCCCCTCATTACTGTCAAGAGATATCTTTAAAAAAATACCCAGTAGAGCGTCGATAGACCATAAATTAGATAGGGGTGAATTCGGCCAAAGCGCGAACATAAGCCCACTGGAACGACCAAATGTGCCCCGTGTTTGGCGAAGTTGAAGGCATACAGCAACCATATCAACGTCTCACACCAATAGGTAAGATCTCGTGGCGGAATGCGATTGGTGCCGCAAGAAGGATTGAAGAGGTGTTTGGGTTATGTGGAGTGGTGGTGGAATGCCTCACCCCTAACCCGAAATAAAACTGCTTGGATATGGTAACATTATGCAATACTAAAAATTGGCTAGGACAAAACGTATTAAACAAGCATTACAAACAGGTAATGTCCATCTCGTCTGTGGTTGGATGAATGGCTGACCATCATCCGGCACGAAAAATTGACTACTGCAGATGACATGTTAACCATGCTGAAACATACAATCCTATTAACTATCAGTTTCACGAATGATAAGACAGAAGGACAACATATTTTAACACATCAACAACATTTCTCATACGCACACAACAGGAAATTGACCAATTTTTCGTGCCAGATGGTGGTCAATGGCGGAAACGGGTACCGATAGCAATTTAATAAATTGTTCAAATGCAGCCCAATGTCGCTAATTTCCTGAAACATATATCCTCTGCTGTCTTGGTAATAGTTTAAGTTTTTAGTTAGGGTTGAAGTTTAGAGCTGTAATCATACAGAGTTATACATGTAACGTCAAGAAACTTACGACGCGTTCCACCACCAATGTCACACGACGTCACAATATGTTAACCCACTTCCACCCCCTTAACGAGCGACGTAATTTAGGAATGCCTCCTAACCATGTTCTACGCGAAATGAATGCAAAGGCTGCAATCTTGCACGCATAACTCGTTGGCAACAAATCGTCCGAAACCCTCCATCAACGGGAATGCTCTCAAACGCTCGTCTTCATTATGCATGTAACAAAGCAACATTAATTTTTCAGCAAATAATATCCTCTATTGCATTATTATCAACTACCCACATAATTCGGTATCACATTACCAGTGTCATTTAGGACTGAATAAAAAAGTTTCAGTCACCAGCGATTGTATACTGATTCGCTTAATTTTTAATGTAACTTAACTCTGTTACACAAAAAACGGCAAATCGAGAGCTGGAATGATATCAAATGTGTTTCATTTGGTTTTCAGTACAAAGGAATAAAATATGTTCTGGTTTAACATAAAAGAAAATAATCTTGATCATCTTAGGCCCACAGTTTACGTTAATGTTACTGAAACGTTAACTAGCCAACCTGGAGGTATTCGAAGAAACAAAAACCGGTCGTTAGACAGTAAATGCGCAGAAATACAGTTGAAATTGTTTTCATATTCATTAATATAAGAAAAAGTAATAAATTCTGCAGTTGGTTATTCTTCTCCATTGCCGTTACAGTTACAGATGCTGCTTATATTAGTCATTTTGACCAGGGGGGCGCAGAAAGCTATGCGCAGAAAGCAACGTGTTTTCTTAGTTGTGCGCATGACGTCACGGTGGAAGCAGCTGTACCAAACAGTACACAGTTCGAGTTGTGTGTGATTGTTTTTCTTGTGTTGTTTTGTGTTTGAAGGAGTATTTTGATTGAGTTCTTTCTTCTGAAGTACTCAGTCAACAGCGGAAACAGTCGGAATTCGGGAGTGTTAACGGTTTTTGCTGTAATTGATATTTGATTCGGAACTGAAATAGTTAGCGATAGTGGACAGCGGAATCAACATTGTGTTCACCAGCTCTATAGTTTATGGTTCGTCCTGTGAAATTCTTATTGGAGAATCTACAAGTGAATGAGAAAATTAATTTTTACAATGCCAGGCTGTGCTGTAACGGGCTGTTTTTCCTACAACTGGAGCACAAAGGGAACTGACGTAATGTATCACAGTTTCCCGCGTAATGAAACATTACAAAAACTATGGTTGTCGAAATGTTGTAGGAAAGACAGTGTAAATGTTGCGCATGCAAGAATATGTCTCGCCATTTCGCAGAAACCGATTACTGAAGGGATTTACAGTCTGAATTGCTTAATTTGCCCCGAAAAAGAATGCTCAAGCCAGACTCTGGAAAAGCTGTCACCAAATAAGAAACATCATAATAAGAGCACATGTACAGATGACAGTTTTTTTTTGAGACGCAGATAAAGTTACTTTGATGAATACTATAGCGGCTTTAGAAAGAAGGAATGCTGTTCTTACAAACAAGTGTGTGCAACTTCGAGCTCTTAAGTAAATTCATTTCAAAGCGATTAAATGGATAGTTTCTGATTTATTTGAGCCGAGGATTCCAATTTCAAGTGTGTGTCAGTGTGTTTGTGATCTGACATTTTATCGATGTGTGAGGCATAAGCTGCGAAAGAATATAACTCATCAGTTTTAACTGTAATATTTTAGCAGCATAAAAGCAGTTTAGACATCTCATTTCTGGTATAAACAAAATCTAACCGCCTAAAACTTGACGTAAACGCGCATGCCGTGTCGTCTGCTTGTGAGCGCTTGCTTCCACGCTGACGTCACTAGGCCAGCCAATGGCAGAGCAGAGCGCTTGCTGCCCAACCTTATTATTTAGTAACCTTGATTTTGACTTACTTACACACACACACACACACACACACACACACACACACACACGCACACGCAAGCACGCACGCACACATATGTGTGTGTGTGTTTGTGTGTGTGTATACATATATATATATATATATATGTGTGTGTGTGTGTGTGTGTGTGTGTGTGTGTGAAACTGGTGTAGACATACTATTCAAATACAGAGATAAGTAAACAGGCAGAACACGGCACTGCGATCAGAAACGCCTATATGCGACAACTATGTCTGGTGTAGTTTTTAGATCGGTTACTGCTCTACAATGCAAGATTCAGGTGAGTTTGAACATGGTGTTATAGTTTGCGCACGAGCGATGCGACACGGAATCTCCGAGGTAGCGATGAAGTGGGGCTTTTCCCTTACGACCATTTCTTGAGTGTACCTTGAATATGGGAAATCCGGTAAAACATCGGATTCCGACATCGCAGCGTACGGAAAAAGATCGTGCACGAAAGGGATCAACGACGACTGAAGAGAATCGTTCAGCCTGACAGAAATGCATCCCTTACGCCAATTGCTGTAGATTTCAATGCTGGGCCATCAACAAGTGTCAAGGTGTAGATCATTCAACGAAACATAGTCGATTTAGGGTTTCGGAGCCGAAGACCCACTTGCGTGACCCTTATGATTGCACGACACAAAGCTTTGCACCCTGCCTGTGCCTGTGAACATCGACGTTGGATTGTTGAGATTGGAAACATGTTGCCTGGTCGGACAAGTCTCGTTTCAGATTGTGTCGAGCGGATGGACGTGTACGGGTATGGAGACAACCTCATGAACCCATGGACCTGCATGGCAGCAGGGAACTGTTCAAGCTGCTGGAGGTTCTGTAATAGTGTAGGGGGTGTGCAAAAAAAAAAATTGCTCTCAGCACTATGGGACTTGACTTCTGAGGTCATCAGTCCCCTAGAACTTTGAGCTACTTAAACCTAACTAACCTAAGGACACCACACACAACCATGCCCGGGGCAGGATTCGAACCTGCTACCGTAGCGGTCTCGCGGTTCCAGACTGAAGCGCCTAGATCTGCTCGACCACACCGGCCGGCTAGGGTGTGTGCAGTTGGAGTGAGAGTCACATAAACGCCTATATGTGACCGTGACAGGTGACACATACGTAACTACCCTGCTTGATCACCTGCATCCATTCGTGTCCATTGTGCAATCCGACGGCCTTGGGCAATTCCAGCAGGTCAATGCGTCACCTCGCACCTCCAGAATCGCTCCAGAGTTTCTCCAGGAATACTCTTATGAGTTGAAACACTGTCGCTGGGCACCAAACTCCTCAGACATGAACATTATTGATCATATCTGAGATGGCTTGCAACGTACTGTTCATAAGAGATCTCCACACCTTCGTACTCTTACGAATTTATGGACAGACCTACAGGATTCATGGTGTCAATTCCCTGCAGCACTTCTTCAGACATTAGTCGAGTTCATGACACGTCGTGTTGTAGCACTTCTGTGCTCAAGCGGGGCGCCCTACGCTATTTTAGGCAGGTGTACCATTTTCTTTGGTTTTTCAGTACACACACATGTAATGTTCAAAAAATGTCGAATCCTTTAAGAGGTGGTCGTGCTCATCGAAAAAAGATAAATGCGTCCAACAAACATGTCTATAGACATGCATGCTTTTCGAGATAAGCTCGTTTTTATGTTTTTTATAGGAAGGGCTGCGCAACGCTTGATTGATGATGTTAGCAAAGTCGTTGCACTGGGCCTCCGTCAAATGGGCAGGCAAGATATTATGACGTCTTGCTCACTGTACTCTACCTACCATTAGGTGGTCTGCAGTCACTTGTGTGGTTCGAGTAGTATTGCAGGCAACGTTAGTGTGTCCTTATTATACAGTACCGTCAACATTGGGTACGTATCGTGGTGTTTTACCTTCTTGCAAACGCGGATTCACTTACGTGCTTAGCTCGTGGTCGTGCGGTAGCGTTCTCGCTTCCCACGCCCGGGTTTCCGGGTTCGATTCCCGGCGAGGTCAGGGATTTTCTCTGCCTCGTGATGATTGGGTGTTGTGTGCTGTCCTTAGGTTAGTTAGGTTTAAGTAGTTCTAAGTTCTAGGAGACTGATGACCATAGATGTTAAGTCCCATAGTGCTCAGAGCCATTTGAACCATTTGAACTTACGTGCTTACACTTATTGCGCTGTTTGTACGTACAAATAGTACAACATTTATAGTTTCTCTCTTCCACCGTTTGTCAGTAATGGAAGCCTACAACAGTACAAGTAAAATGGCGGATGTGATATCCCGCTATTGTTTAGCAAATGGACGTAGCCTGCAAGACCATGCCCTCCACACTGAAAAATATCCACGGTTCTGAATGCCGTGTTATGTGCTGTTCAGCAGACTTTTCCAGTGCCTGAGGGACACAGGCAGCCTTGCACCTCTGAAGGCCAACAGAGGAAGACCCGCACAATCCGCCCGCCTCGCATGGAGGAGCGTGTGCAACGTTCGATGCAAGAAACCCCGGAGATTAGTTAGCGACGATTAGTGGCAGCAGAAGGCATGTCTCACTCTCTTTTCTGCGAGGTACATCACGAACTACTTCTGTACCTTATCATCTACTGTGTGTTCTGCCCATAAGGTCACAAGACCATCATGGTAGACAGTGGTTCTGTCAACGTCTGTTGCAGAAATGTGCCGCAGATTCATTGCTCATATCCAAGATTTCATTTGCCGATGAAGCAGGGTTCACAACATGTGGTGTTGGGTATTTACATAACCAGAATCTATGGCCAGATGTAAATTCCAAAGCATTTCAGCAAAAAGGGCTTCAACACTGATTCTCAATGAATGTATGTACAGGCTTACTTGGCGATTGGTTAATAGGGCCATACGTGTTACCACAAAGGTGAACAGCGACGCATTGTCTGGATTTCATCATTAATTCTTTGCAAACCTTTCTGGAGGCTGTTCCATTGCAGCAACAAATAAAAATGTGGTTCATGCATGATGGCGCACAAGCACACTTTCATCACAATTTACGTGAGCATCTGACGCAGACATTTAAGAACCGCTGGATTGGTAGGTGGGGAGGGAGAGGAGAGGGGGGGGCGGCAATCCCTGTCCTGCTCGTTGCCAGATCTAGTTTTTCGGTTATAGAGGAAACTTGAAGGAACAAATCTACGCCAAGCCAATCAATAGCGTGCCGACACGACTGCGACGCCTCTTCATAGCGTGCAAGCTGGTACCAGGTGCACTTAAAAGAGTGCATCATTCTTACTCTGGAGAGCAGAGGGATGCAATGTCTTGGAAGGACGCCACGTCCAACAACTCCTGTAAATACGAGTTTATCGCAAAACGTATGCATTTCCGGGCCTGTGTTTACTGGACTTATATTCCATTGAAGGTAATGGTACTCATCGAAATAATAAAAATTATGTGTAACTCTCAAAGTTTACGACATCCGACACCACGCAGAAGTACCGCAACACGACGTGGCATGGACTCACCTAATGTCTGAAGTTGTGGTGGAGGGAACTGACACCATGAATCCTGCAGGACTGTACGTAAATCCGTAAGAGTACGAGGGGGTGGAGATCTCTTATGAACAGCACGTTGTAAGCCATCTCAGATTTGCTCAATAATGTCCATGTCTGAGGAGTTTGGTGGCCAGCAACAGTGTTTCAACTCATAAGAGTATTCCTGAAGAAACTCTGTAGCGATTGTGGACGTGTGAGGTAACGCATTGTCCTGCTGGAATTGCCTAAGACAGTCGGAATGCACAGTGGTCATGAATGGATGCATGTTATCATACAGGATGGTCGCATACGTGTCACCTGTCAAAGTCGTATCTAGACCTATCAGGGGTATCATATCACTGCAACTACACAGGCCCCACACCATTAAGAGCCTCCACAAGTTTGAACAGTACCCTGCTGACACGCAGGGTCCATGGATTTATGAGATTGTGTCTACTGCCAATCGACGGCTTGAAACGAGACTCGTCCGACCAGGCGAGGCATAAAGATGTGGGTCGTGAGTCATCAAGGGTAGACGAGTGGGTCTTCGGCTCCCAAAGCCCATATTGGTGTTGGTCCGTTGAATGGTTCGCACGCTGACACTTGTTGACGGTGCTGCATTTAAATCAGCAGCAATTAGCGGAAGTGTTGCACTTCTGTCACGTTGATCGATTCTCTTTAGTCCTCATTGATCCCTTTCTTGCAGGATCTTTTTCCGACCGTAACGATGTCTAGATTTGATGTTTTACCGGATTCCTGATATTCACAGTACACTCGTGAAATGGTCGCACGGGAGAGCCCCATTCCACCGCTGTCTAGGAGATGCTGTGTACCATCGCTCGTGCGGCGACTTTAACACCACTTTCAAACTCACTTAGATTACTGTAGGAGCAGTAACCGATCTGACAACAGCGCCAGACACTTATTGCCCCACAGAGGCGTCGCCGACCGCAGCACCGTATTCCGGGTGTATACATATCTCTGTATCTGAATACCCTTGCCCATACCAGTTTCCTTGGCGCTTCAGTATATTTACACAATCAATTATCGTGTGAATAGGACACCTGCCCCTCTGAAAATGAATTGTCCTGGCATTGTAACTGATGACGCCTTAACTGCGTTGTCAACAATGTTTCGGTAAAGTACGAAATGCATAAATCACTTGCTATACAAACATAAGCGAAACAACCCCTTAGGGTCAAAAATCGAATGTGTCTAACTGTATAAGAGTTTTCACCATAGCTCAGAGTTCGTGAAATCCTGTGACCTGCCACGTGAGCGGGAAGGCGTTGTAATATCGCCCATAGGCATTTTTTTCAATTGTAGAACTTAGATTAACACGCAGAGTGGCCACGGTAATGTGCCTGCCCTTATTTACATAAAATGTGAAACAGTTGTATTCAGGTACTTAAGTTCCACTAGATTATGTACGTGAATACAAGTGTCTCAGACTGTACCTAAATAACTGCCTGCACTTCAGCGTGTTTTTATTAATGAAACAATTAATAAAGTGGTATTAAATATTCAAATACCCTTGCGCAGGGTAGGGGCAGATGAAATGCTGTTGATCAAAACATCTATGTAACTGAAAGCATTAGCGATTTGGAGACGGGAATGGTAGACGGTAACCGGCTTTGGCAGTAAAATAAAACATTAAAAAAGGAGTTGTGGTTGGTTGTGTCATCCACCAATTATCATTAACAGTACTGGCGTTTACAAGATCCAACATGAATAAAATAACACAAACTGACTCTATGTGGAATTATGCGCACCCTCCGCGAATAAATCGAATAAACTATACAATGGGCCGTATCAATCGACGGAACACATCCAAATTCATATTTCATCACATAAGCTAACTGTCTAAATAATTTTTGATCCGAGTAAAATTCGTGAGATCGTTCCGAGAGAAACACCAATAACGGTTCAGTTCTCGCATTCTGGCGCGTGGTCGGTAGCGCTTGGGCACTTTTGAACGCGACACTAAGACAATGACCTCCTCCGGAAAAAGGACAATTTCATATCAGAAAATTCCAAAGAACCAGCGATGCATAGAGGGTACGGCTCACTATGTCAGTTTATAATCGACAATAGTAACTTTTGCGCACTTGTGCACGCGTGGTGCAGGGGCGCCGGCACAGTAGCTCAATGTGTTCGGACAGAGCGTTAACTCTCTCTGTAACAAAAAAAAATAAAATAAAATAAAATTGAGTGAATAGATCAACAATGAGCTTCAACGCATGTCAGAGGACATCCGCCGCGAACAAATGCAACGCACAATAACAAACAAAATGAAATTAAAAAAAGATCGGTAGCGTCTTTGATTAGTAATTAAACCGTTTTCGGTTCTGCATTCGAATCCCGTCACTACTTAAATTTTGATTAATAATCATCTTTGGCGACCGCACACTTCCAGCATAAGAAGTCACCCACATTCTGCCAATGGCCTTGTCAACGAGGGCGGAGGAGCGGACAGTGGTTCAGGGCACCCTCTTGTCCTAGCGGAGGGAAACTGCCTCTAAAGGTGGAAGATCAGCAATGACCAACGGCATGAGGATCTAGAAGGGTATTGAAACCATTGCATTAAAGACACGTAACGTGTATCCACAGGAAATGTGGTCTGTAACTGAAGAAGTGTCATGATGATCTCTCCACTGGCAAAAGATTCCGGAGTAGTCCCCCATTCGTATCTCTGGGAGGGGACTGCCAAAGAGGAGGTTACCATGAGAAAAAGGATAACGTTTTACGAGTCGGGGAGTGCAATGTCAGAAGCTTGAACGTGGTAGGGAAACTAGAAAATCTGAGAATGGAAATTGAAAGGCTCATGCTAGATATAGTAGGGGTCAGTGGAGTGAAGCGAAAAGAAGGCAAGGTTCTCTGGGCAGATGAGTTCAAATGGTTCAAATGGCTCTGAGCACTATGGGACTTAACATCTGCGGTCATCAGTCCCCTAGAACTTAGAACTACTGAAACCTAAGTAACCTAAGGACATCACACACATCCATGCCCAAAGGCAGGATTCGAAACTGCGACCGGACTGAGCGCCTAAAACCGCTAGACCACCGCGGCCGGCTGGCAGATGAGTAAAGGGTAATATCAACAGCAGCAGAAAATGGTATAACTGGATTAGGATTCCTTATGAATCGGAGGATAGGGCAGAGAGTGTGTTACTGTGAACAGTTCAGTGACAGGGTTGTTGTTATCAGAATCGACAGAAAAGCTACACCGACAACGATAGTTCAGTTAAAAATGACGACGTCTTAAGACGAAGATGAAGAGACAGAGAAATTATATTAAGAAATTGAAAGGGTAATACAGTACGTGAAACTTCGCCCGAAGAGACCACGTATGCCCAACGGTACCACCGGCCGCCATGCCATTATCAGCCTACAGGCGTCACTGGATGCGGATATAGAGGGGCGTCTGGTGAGCACACCGCTCTTCCAGCCGTATGTCAGTTCGAGACCGGAACCGCTGCTTCTCAGTCAAATAGCTCCTCAGTTTGCCTCACAAGGGCTGAGTGGACACCACCTGCCCACGGCGCTCGGCAGACCGGATGGTCTCCCATTCAAGTGCTAGCCCAGCCCGACAGCTCGTATCTTCGGTGATCTGACGGAACAGGTGTTACCACTGTGGCAAGGCCGTTGGAACAGTACGTAAAGGGAGATGAAAATCTAATACTCCTGGGGTAATGCAGATGTAGGGCAAGGAGAAGAAATAAGGTTACCAGGGAATATGTGTTTGGGACAAGGAATGAGACTGGAGAAAGACTAATTGAGTTCTGTAACAAATTTCAGGTAGTAATCACAAGTATCTCAAGACGAGGAGGTATAGTTGGAAAAGGCCGGGTGATACAGCTAGTTTTCAGATACATTACATCATGGTCAGTCAGAAATTCCGAAATCAGATACTACATTGTAAGAGGTACCCAGGAGCATATGTAGACTCAGATCCCAAAATAGTAGTGATGAAGAATAGGCTGAAGTTTAAGACATTAGTCAGGAAGAATCAATATGCAAACAGGTGGGATACAGAAGTACTAAGGAATGACGAGATGCTCTAGAACGTCTCTAAGACTATACACACAACAATAAGGAATACCTCAATAGGTAGTACAGGTGAAGAGGAATGGACATATCTAGAAATGGCCATAACCTAAGTTCCGAAGAAAAACATAGGTACAAAGAAGGTAACTGCGAAGAAACCATGGATAACAGAAGAAATATTTCAGTTGATCGATAGTTGGAAGAAGTACGGAAATATTCAGGGAACCTCAGGAATACAGAAATACTGGTCGCTGAGGAATGAAATAAATAGGAAGCGCAGATATGTTAAGAAGAAATGGCTATAAGAAAAATGTAAAGAAATCAAAAATCAAAAGATTTTTGGAAGGACAGAGACAGCATACAGAAATATCAATACACCTTGGTGACACTAAAAGCAAGGGTGGCAACATTAACAGTGCGACACGAATTCCGGTACTAAATGCAGAGGAGAGAGCGGATAGGTGGGAAGATTACATTGAAAGCCTCAATGAGGAGGAATATTTGTCTGATATTATAGAAGAAGAAACAGGAGTCGATTTAGAAGAGATAGGGGATCCAGGATTAGAATCAGAATTTAAGAGAGCTTTGGGGGACTTAAAAATCAAATAAGGCAGAAGGGATAAATAACATTCCATCAGACTTTCTAAAGTCATCGGGGGAAGTGGCAAAAAATGACTATTTACGTTGGTGTGTGGAATGTATGAGTCTGGCGACATACCGCCTGACTTTCGGAAAAATATCACCCACACAATTCTGAAGACGGCAAGAGTTGACAAGTGCGAGAATTATTGCAATGTCAGCTTAAACAGATCACGCACATACTCGTAAGTTGCTGACAAGAATAATACACAGAAGAATGAAAAAGAAAATTGTGGATATGCTAGATGACGATTAGTTTGGCTTTATGAAAAAGGAAATGCACGAGAGAAACAATTCTGGCGTAGCGGTTGATAATGGAAGGAAGATTAAAGAAAAATCAAGACATGTTCATAGGATTTGTCTACCTGGAAAAAGCGCTAAACAATGTACAATGGTGCAAGATGTTCAGAATTCTGAGACAAATGCCGATAAGCTGTAGCGAGGGATGGGTATTATACAATATGTACAAGAGCCAAGAGGGAATAATTAGAATGGACGACTAAGAACGAAGTGCCCGGAATAAAACGGGTGTAAGATAGGGATGTAGTCCTTCCCTCCTACTGTTCAAACCGTACATCGAAGAAGCTATAATGGAAATAAAAGAACGGCCCAGGAGTGGAATTAAAATTCAACTTGAAGAGATGTCAATGATACGATTCGCTGATGACATTCTTATTCTGAGTGAATGTGAAGAAGAATTACATGATCTGCTGAACGGAATGAACATTCTAATGAGTACAGAACATGGTTTGAGAGTAAACGGAAGAAAGATGAAAGTAATGAGAAGGAGCAGAAAAGAGGTCAGCGAGAATCTTAACATCAGCATTGATGGTCACGAAGTAGATGAAGTTAAGAAATTCTGCTACCAAGGCAGTAAAATAACCAATAACGGATGGAACAAGGAGGAAATCAAAAGAAGACTAGCAATGTCAAAAAGGCCATTCCTGGGCAACAGAAGTCTACCAATAGCAAATATAGTCTTAATATGAGGGAGCAATTTCTGAAAATTTTGTCTGGAGTACAGCATTGTATGGTAATGAAACATGGACTATGGGAAAGCCGCAACAGAGGAGAATCGAAGTATTTTAGATGTGGTGCTACAGACGAATGTTGAAAATTAGGCTGACTGATAAGGTAAGGAATGAGGTAGTTCTGCGCAGAATCGGAGAGGAAAGGGGTATGGGGATAACTTTGATAAGGAAAAGGGACAGGATGATAGGACATCTGTTAACACTACAACTACCGGACTTCACCGTACACCTAGTAGTATCATGAGGGTTATTTTCGACCCCACCCTACGAAACCTCCGTTGAAACGGGTGGTGGTTTGCGTGTCGCTGTGCTGAAAATACTTTCAGGAAGGCTGTAAAGTGTAACCGAAGGATGATTTGGTCCCTAAAATGAATAGTACACTATCGAACATAAATTTTAAGAAATGCACTTCTTTTATTTTAAATTTTACAGAAGAAATTCCACAGTCTTTCATCAATCATCATTAAAACAAGTTAATAAAACAATGTTATAATGTATTTCTTTATAAAAGGGTTGAAACACAACCAAAACATATTGTTTCTTTGAATTCCAATAGTATTTTTACTTTTACAGACAAATTAAGTACCGAGTATTTGTGAAAGATTCTAAAACGCATCAGGTGACTAAAATGCTCTTCGTGTTTTCTTGCTAACTGTTATCGAGGAATTAAAACTTACGAACAAATAACTTCAGTCTGTAATCATAAACACTTGGATATACTTAGGAACGAGGACTTGACAGAATTGCCTAAGCTGGGATGGGCTCACAGTTCAGATGCTTGACAAGAATTTTTCCTTTCCAGGTTCTGCACACATACTTCTTGCACTTGTTACTCCTCTTTGTTCTTTACATGAAACCTGAATTTGACAACACCTTCTATGTCCATATTGGCCAGCGCCGGTATCGAGTGCCTGCAAGAGGTGATTGGCTCCTCTCTGCAGTTTGTAGAGGGCAGGAAGCTCATTTGCTACTCTGATTATATTGTAAAAAAAGTGCACAGGCCATCGGTGGATGCTTGGTCAGACAGTGTAGTGTTTAGCCTTTGTTCAACTATATCGAATCCATACCTAGTTTCATTATAAAACTTCACAGTTTGTGGAAGTTACTTCTCATTCACCTGACATCCAGCATGCATGTTACTCTGAATAAGGATTCATTTTTTCTTTTTCCCTTGGTATGCTGTGAGAAGATTGTCGCCTGATTTGTGTGTTGCATACAATGTTTCACGCCGTAAGATGAACCCCTTTGAGTGATCTCCGAAGAGCGGCAACTAAACTTGTTCCTTTTTGATTATGCTCATCCGCCAGTTTGACGAAGGTGAAGACGTTGTCAGTCGTGATGTTCCATAATGGCGAAGCGCCTGACATCTACTGTCGTGTAAGAGAACTATTAGCAGTGTCCCAGGCAGCAGTGTGGAAAGAGAGGGTGGCCCAGCTTTCCCGCTGTATAATATGTTACTCTATAGCTTCCCAGTGTCACTCCTTGGGCCTGCATGTCTCCTGTCCCTAGAAAAAAAGCGTGAAGCCACGCGAGTATAAAGTATCGCCCGACCTCCGAATTCTTCCTATTTCACGTTCTTTTTGACCCAAAGTGTCGTAATGTACTCTAACATCTCGTAAAAGACGTCGAGGCATGCTCAGAAACTATTTAGTGTCTATATATTAGTGTTACTGATATCGAATTGCATTTAATTGCTTGTGGGTCAAAAATAACCCACATGGTACTGCTGGTATAGCAGGTAACTTTTTCATACTTCTAGGTGTGCTAAGGCGATGAAATTCAGGTGAATTGTACAACCCCATAAATGATGAAAAGTTGCGGGAGCGTTTGGTTCTGGGAAGATTATGGACGGGGGTAGGGTCCTCGAAAAACCCTCGTGGGCCAAAAATGACAAGTGGTACTTTTAGTGCTAAGGCATGAGAGAATGACTTCCGTGGTACTGGAGGAAGCGGTAGAGAGTAACAATTGCAGAGGAGGATATAGACTGGAATACATCCAGCAAATAATTGAGGACATAGGTTGCGTGTTGCAAGTGCTACTCTGAGATGAAGAGGTCCACACAGGAGAGGGATTCGTGGAGAGCAGCATTAAAACCAATCGGAAGACTGATGATCCACAAAAAAAAAAAAAAAAAAAAAAAGATCGTACCACTTACAATCTGATGCGATCAAATAACAGCGAGGTAAATAAATGAAGCATTTTGATTATGATAGCCTGGTTTACCTTGACTTTAAAAACAACAGTCGAAGCTGTCACAAGTAAAAGCCATTCCCTTAGACTGCTCAATGCATTTCTAGTAGTTAACGATCAAACGCATCGCCTGGTACGAGCAGATCTTGGTCCCAGAACAGGACACATCATACTACCTGTACTACCACTCTGGTCTGAAGTGTCGTGGATTGTAAACGCATACGTCTTCCCGTGATGTACACTAACGTTTGGTAGACAGTATTCCACATAAAATGGCATTTTAGATCCCAGCATAACACAGCGGGTACATCTGTTATATGATATCTTTACATCAACGTTTCAAACAGATCCAAAACAGGAATGCTTTTTTCATGTGTGGTCGACATCGCATTCATTGGATGCAAAGATATTCGAACGAATAGTGTAGCATAGAAACATATATACCCCTATCAAAGGATTCGCATGAAATCTTTTAGAGGCGTATTGAAAAACCTTGAGCAAACTGGCCAACAGGAGTATCAAACCCTGACTCTCCTAAACACCAGCCACGTGCCTCACTTCGAGAGTTCTCAAAATGGCACTTTTCTGCTTAGGGACCAGTTCACGTACCTTCGTTGAAGTGGGTCGCTAATACGTTGCTATGACTTAACGATTGCCCTTAATTATGATCAGTACGAACTTAAGGCAGCCAACGTTTTACCGTATTTTATTGTGCAGGCAAACGAGTTTGCATCTTTACATGAAGCTCGGAGATACACCTGCACGAGACAGGAACTGGAATGGACTTCAAAACCGGACAGGTCTCAGCAGATGAAACACACAAACTTACCCGACAACATTCCATCTGCCTCATATCCAATCACGGCGTTGACATCGATTTGACCATTTTTTGCGTTGTTGCATGCTACATAATTTCACGAGTCAAAAAATGGCTCTGAGTACTATGCGACTCAACTGCTGAGGTCATCAGTCGCCTAGCACTTAGAACTAATTAAACCTAACTAACCTAAGAACATCACACACATCCATGCCCGAGGCAGGATTCGAACCTGCGACCGTAGCGGTCACGCGGTTCCAGACTGAAGCGCCTTTAACGGCACGGCCACACCGGCCGGCTTCACGAGTCATTTGAGAACTCTGTCTATGAAATAGTATTGTTTCCATGCCTTCTTATAGGAATCAGGAAGTGCGTTTCTCGTTAACTTGTGATGTCATGAAATTCTTTTTCTTCGATGGTATTATGATGATGAAGCTTCATACGTTTCCTCCACTTAACAGTCTTCAAGTGCTAGGCTGATAAATGCAAACCGGTCCGTACAATTCCTAAGGGTGATGAAAACATGAAAATATGTCTGAATTGCAACCACAGAAGAAAAAAACACAATGCATAATTGAACGAGCTGTGTTAAAACATCTATGACATAGCACATGCCGTATGCATAACACTAGGAGGCTAATTGTACATTTTACGCCTAGGACGTCTATAACAATGATTTGTGCAAAATTCTTGCGAAGGTCGTTGAAGGCTTACTAAAATAAATATGATCCGGACTTTGACAGCAATTTTAGGATCAACCGTGGAGAACTCCCTCTAAAAAAAATTTTTCGTGGATAAGAAACGTGGTCAACCAATCCACGTAATGTACGAAAAGTATAGTGGAAGGTGGGAGGTAGCGTCCTTGCACTAAAACTTTATAAATCGGATTAATTTGTGAGGAGTCTCAGATTCATGAAATACTAAAGCGATTATTCTCACGGCTTACTTCTCAGGTGGTGAAAAAATAGTATTGCTTAGCTCCCAAGGCGTACAATAATATCCGTCGAATCCTACAGATATCTCAATTATATACGTAAAAACATTAAAAAACCAGAACATAGGCCCGAATTGTTTAAGGGTTAAAATCATTTACCCAAACATCACAAGGCATGGAACACTGTTTTCACACTTGAAGCGGCCCCTCTGCCAATCTTTTCTAGTGAGCCGCCCTATTGTGTAGTAACAATCCGCCTGTCTGTGAGCTCATTAATTTCCAATGACAAGACCCGGCCTACGTGTCTCCAACAGAACTTGGCGGCTTATTACTAAATACTACTTGAACTCCATTACACTCGCTTTTATCCCACAGCTTCTTACAGACAAACTTGTGTATGTTTCCTTTTCTTTTTTTAGCTTTTAGGAGAAGCGTTGGTGGAGGTAATCCCGGCACTGTGGTTCGTCATTGTCCTGCAAGCTCCCTTAGTTCTGGTTCTTCACGAATTTTTTTCAAACTCAAGCACAAAAGAACGAGCCAGGGGCTTTGCGCAAGAGAAAAAAAAAGAGAGACTGTGAGGCTCTATTGAAGAAAGAGAGAGAGAGATAGAGACAGAAACCCATAATTTCTTAAGCTATTGAACTAGGAATGAGAAAATAAAGTAAGCAAGTCACAATAACAATGTGTAATCGTAACCAAAGAAAGCTCACAAAGAAGTTCGCAAACTATATCAAAGCAATATTTTGTTAGTTCTGCTAGGGGTTTGAGGATCTTCGACGACCTTGGCTTATTGTTAATTACCATATTTAGGAATGATTTTTTTCTGATATACCTTTTTGTACATAATACTTATCACGCTGCGAATATCTTTCACCTTCTTGTGCTCTTTTATCTGAGGCCATAATAGGTGCAAGGCTGTTCATTTAGAAAATGTTTCTGAAGGTAATTACGAGATTGGTAGTTTTTCCTATGTTTTGGAGTCGGAGTGGAGTCTAAAACGCACTGGTAGGTCTGGTTTGCTGGTCATCTCACATGACGATCAATATCACATTAGATGTTGAGATTGGATGTCTATAATTCAGTAATGTGAATAGAGAAACAGTACAAAGACAGACATCTGATAAGATCTGGCAGCACAAGACAGGCAGCACAAGAAGGATGGTTGGGCAAAAGTATTCGTTAAGAAGTCTTACATTTCTGAGTAAGCTATTACAGCTTCGGAAGATAGGTAATTCAGTTGAATACAAGAATGGACGTTGGACCAGAATTGTCAGTCGCATGCCTTTATGGACCGCCTGTCTCAGGATCCGTAGTAAGTATCGTTGTTATCTGTAGCACACAAACGAGCTACTGTAAGAATATAAAACTAATGCTTATGCTAGGACTAATTTGTAACCAAGATGTCCTACGAACGCGGAAATACTTGAGTATTAGTTTGGTAGCGTTTGGCTAACGTGTTAGTCAGTTTCATGTTCCGTGTATTATTTATGTAATTAACTGTAGTGATGTGGAACAAATCACTTTACATTCGTACTACACATTGATACCTAAACATGGGTGCATGCTATTTACAAGGTTTTCTAATTTGGAACCGTAGTTACATCTATACTACATTATCTATACTACATTATAAAGACATGTCGTAGTTACCAAGAATCTTGAAAAGTGTTACGTGGTACACTAATAAATATTTGGACAGACATAGGCTACAATTTTTTAAATAATTTTAGTATACAACTATCTATGTAATATTGTGTAAATACGAAACACTGTTAGCGAAAATCTGAAATCCTTGACCGATTTAGTTCAAATTTTGATACCATATTGTAATAAACAGTGGGATAGAGAAAACGTTGTTAGCAACAATCTCGAATAGTTCCAGACCGATTTTGAAATTTTTACACAATACTCAAACAAATATTCAGATAATCATAGCCTATATATTTTTCAAACAACAATATACTCATTTTCTGTAACATAATAATATAAAAAATTCTGTTTATATGTATATATACAAAAATTGTAGACGTAACAATGTGTTGTTTTGTTTTCTTCCTAGCAGTTGGTTTATATAGGAAAGTTGTATTTATAGTTTATTGGCTTATGATTAGAATACGACTACGGAATCTAAATCGTTCCAAACTTTGTAGTCCTGCTCGTTTTCAGGTTTTAATCTACTATCCTCACAGATCGAGCAGCATACAATGGTCATAACCGATTTACACATTAATTTTTAAGAGGCTTCACTTCCCATCAAGGATTTGCTTGAAATAACTATAAACGAGGCTCAAAGTCAGAAAGAGTGGGAAGAAGAGTTGGACAGAGATACGGGTAGGGGGAGGGGTAGGAGCAGGAAACGGAATAGTGAGGGGGAAGAAGGAGACAGACAAAGGGAGGGAGCTTGAGGAGATGGACACAGAGATGGGTGAAGAGTTTATAGAAGGAGAGAGGAGGAGGAGGTTGAGGCATGGGCAGTGAGGTAGAGGGAATGGGTTGACAGAGAAGGAAGAAGTAGATTAGTACAATTACCACACACATTTCGCAATAGCGAAGCATTTTATGTTTCGCTAGTATTATATAAATAGAAATTCTTCTATAACAAAGAAGGAATTATCAATGAGAAACTTTTTCATTTCGTCCTTAAATTTAACTTTACTGTTTGCTAAATATTTTATACCCGGTGGGTAGGTGACCATAACTTTTTTTCCAGCATTATGATCTTTTTTTTTTGTTTTTTTTACGAAAAGTAGCCCTATAGTGGAGCAATGAGTATTAGTCGATCTTCTACTCTAATTATAAGCGTCATTGTTCCTTTTCAACTGTGATGGATTATTTATAACAAACGTCCTGAGGGAATAAATACACTGAAGCAGCAGTCAAAATTACTAACTCCTCAAAGAACGGTAGTAGGTGAGCACCAAATATTATTCTTATAGCACGTTTTTGTGCAATGGTAACTATGTTTCTTAAGGATTTGTTACTCTGTAACATTATTGCATTCAACGTCATTGAATGAAAGTACGCTAGATATGTTAACTTACTGATTTCTCTCTCTCTCTCTCTCTCTCCCCAAGATACTTAATGATGCGAAATGCAACCGTAGCTTAAGTGACTTGTTTTGTAATTACAAAAACGTGTTTTTTCCAGTTTAAATGTTCATCAGTACGCACCTCGAAAACTTTTGATGTTTGCATCATAGTTATTAGCTTCTCACGATATGTCACATTCATAATAGATGTAATACGTCGTTGTGCAGAACTGAATATGTTGGGCCTTTTTAAACAGAGTGAGACCATTTGCTGAAAATTATGTCAACCAACACTTTTATGAACATTATTTACACTTTTTCTGTTGCTGTATACATGTCTTGACTGCTTACGGTACTAGTGTCACCTAAAAAGAAAACAACTCTGGTTGTATATTAGGCCGGACGTTGCGTACATATAAATGAGAAACCGTGATGTACCTATGATTGAGCTTTGTGCAACACCGTAAGAGATATCTCCCCACTCAAAAGACTCTTTTTTGCTTAAATTGGTTGAACTGTTAAGTAAACCTTTCTGCATTCTTTTGATTAGGTGTCACAATACCTCCTAGTTGGCTACACCATCAATTCCATAGAAACTCATTGTATCGAGGAGTATATTGCGATTCACAGTCACATACTTTACATAGCTCACACTGCTCTTTTGTTATTTAATACAAGTTATATGGTTAAATTCGTTGTATACAACTGTAATAAAGGTCTTATTAAGACCAAACGCGTTTCGCCTTTTCTAAAGTATCTTCAGTTAATATCGTTTTTAATCTATTTCAGTTTTACAACACGGTTTTTTGCTAGAATCATAAACAGTTCACATGATTTTCTTATTATTCTTACTGTTACTCAAGGTTTTTGTTATTTACCGTCATCCTTCCTGTTCCTCCACATGCATGTGTTATATTGTTGCACACAGCACTAAATATATTCACGTTTCTGTGTTGCGAAGAACCACTCTCATCTCGCCATTTCGATTGTGTTGATCTGTTAATGAGGGATGCGTCCGTCTTTTGTTTGTCTCTGTAGTGGTGGGAACGTCTGCTATCGCTCTGTTCGTGAGAGTGTGTTTGTAAATGGACCTAGTGTATCCTGTTTACTGTGTGCGAAAATTGTTGCCTTATTATGGTATAGTGATGGATGGTTTAGTTGGTGGCGGGAATAGGGCGGTGTTGCCTAGTTAGTGATACTATTTCGTGACGTCACGGGGCTGTTCTTTCTGTGAAATATGTTGTATTAATTTAAATAAGGTCTGGTTGCTGAAGTTTGTCTACTGATTTATTATATGTTTCTTCTCTGTTATTGCTTTTACAATTTGGAAACTCTTTTCTAGGTATAGGAAATGTTGCATATTGCTGAGTCTCATTATTTTTATGTCCTTTTCAATTGTGGTAATGTGGTCTTTTTCTTGCCGGAGGTGTTCTGCAAATGATGGATTCCAGGTGCCATATTTCCATACTCTGCTCTTTACACGTTATTTCAAAAGTTTTGCCTTTCTATCCTAAGTATAGAACATTGCAGGTGTTACACTGGAGTTGGTAAATATCACATGTGCGGTACATGTCAGTTTGATCTTCCTTTTTTAGACGTTTCTGTGTGGAGCTGTTGCTCTGGTATCATATTTTTATTCCTTGTTTGTTGAGAATGTTCCGAATTATGTGTCTCAGTTTGTTTCCATGTGTGAGTATCTACCACCTTGTCTGTTGAGTGTTTGTGTTGTTTCCTTGCTGTATAGTGGTAGTGATGTTGGTGTGTGTGTTTGTGGTGGGCGTTGTAGGTCTCTGAACTTGTTTGGTGTTCTTTTTTTTAATTTTCATATTTTTCTAGATTGCCTTGTCGAGTTTTGTGACTAGCGATAGTTTGTGTGCATTATTTTTCTCTATCTGAATTATAGTTTGTTTGTCAAGTCATTGTCTAAGGGCTGATACTTTTTGGGCCTGTAAAACTTGTATAACAACTTGTACATACGCAATGGCGCAAAAAAGAGGGCACAAAACAGACGAGACAACATGTTGTTTAATGTTTGTAAGAGTAGGTGAGTGAATGTTGAAATAGCAGTCTCAGTTCTGAAGTACAAACCGAGAGTAGTTGAGGGTATTAATGTTATTCAGGTAGGATACTGTTCACCTTTTCACAAATTTTAGAGAATGATGTCAGTAGTGAAACGGGCCAGTAGTCGTTCATATATCTACCGATTTCCGCCAGTGCAACTACTACCTGAGGGATAACTGAGTTACTAGTATTTACAAATGCTCCTGGCGTATTAAAACTTTGTGTCTGACTCGGACGCGAACCTGAAACCTTTCCCTTTCAGGTACGAATGTTGTGCAGACTAAGTTGCCCAAGTACAAGTCACAAGCAACTCTCAAAGTTCTATAAATGGTGGGATTATATTTCGGCTATTTTACTGTACAACATTTTTATTTCACATTACTGTCATGAGTATCAAGTAAAACAACTAGACTTTCTTAACACATCATTGTTGTACTTGATAACGGCTTAATGCTAAACTCATGCCAGTAATATAAAATAAAGATGTACACTCAAATGGAAGAAATACCATTCAAACATGACCACAGGACTGTGACCCAACAATAAGGAATGGTTATCAGCTCCTCTAATGTCATAAACCATACTCAAAAGATAGGCCCACATAATAATGCTATCATGTCTGCCCTAACAAATACTAAGGAAAAGTTGAATATTGAGCCACGGAGCTCGCCCCTATTCCATAGAATGGGAAAGTTTGATATTCGCGTAATTCTCTCGAATAACATTCCGTCGAGGTCGTTAACGTCTCAGCAGAGCAAATTCTATGCTCCCGAGTTGCGTGACAGTGTTTGTGGAGTTGCTGGGTAAGGGAAAGGGGACGGGAGATGAGTGGCAAACAAATGAGCGTGTGGAATAACTACTGCCAGTCACTCTGGAAGTGCTTTCGATGTGTCACATGTGGGCGGGGATTCGACCCTACAAAGAGGAGGATATTAGCTGCTCGAACCTCCGAGTTGACATTTACCCCGCTTTGGGTAAAGATCTGCGGTTCTTGGCCTCTCCGCTTCTGTCCGCCTTCGTCCCCACCCCCCTCCCTCCACTCCCCCATCACCACCACCACACCATCCCGTGATTTATGATCATGGTTTCTCGGGTATAGACTCCCTACGGCTGTAATCAGGGCTTGTGCCTGACTATAGCCTGAGCAACAAGTTCGCTAATAGCCTGCGACTGACGCAAGCGCTGTCACTGCTAATGAGAGTCGGTCAGAGGCGCCACAAAAGAGTTCAGCCCGTTTCAAGCTAACTGGAGCGCGACTGCGATAGGACCGTGCTGTGTACGATGAACGCAAAAATAAAAAAAATAAAAATAAAAAAAATCAGTAATTGGATGTATCGATATCTGAATTACTGCCACTTACTAAGGTTAAGAGCCGTATGTACCGTTACCATCAAAAGATATGTAATGTTTATATTACAGACACAAGTCAAACTACACTGAATTTTTTTCAGGTTGCAATCAAATATTTATTGCCTCTGATGGCTACCGACAGAGTACCTACGTATTTATGATTTATTCTGTCTGTTACCACAATGACCTTCGTTTTAGTGAAAGTGTCTTTACAGTAGCAGAACATCCTGCAGCATGCAGTCATAAAAATATAAAGCAGTACACTCACATATCTATGTACAGATGACAAACTATTCTCATGTCACTGGCGTCGTTGTTAGAACAGCGTTGCGTCTTCGGGCAACTCTTCCACTACATTCAGTGAAACGATACAGGATGTGCATACTGGCCAACCTTTCATCAGTAAGCGTAGCCATATTGCTGTGGATCGCTGTTGACGGCAATCAACATTGGTAAGTCAGTAATGAGCAGTTCCATTTTTGAACGACAACATTCACTTTCTATGTTCTGCAGCATACTCGTATTCCTGCAGTAGTTTTCCAAAAGGAAAAATTGTTCCAAGGCACTACCAGGTCATGTACCTAGGAAGAAATAATCTACTAAAATTTGAAAGTTTTTCAGTCGAAACCTTGTCAAAACTGCATTTAATAGTCTATCTGTTATACTATCAGTGTACTACATACCAACGATAAATAAGTAAAATCGTATTACATTAAAATATTAACAAGTACTGAAGCTCCCATCATGTAGGAAGGCGGCCAAATTTTCAGCCCTTCTGCACCCCCCCCCCCCCCCCCCCTGCAACAGCCACTGGCAGCTAATAATATTCATTCATATTCATTCTCTTCCGAGTGGCTAGCAGCGAGTTACAGCTAGAGTGTGAGAACCTCGCTCGTGCATGCTGCACTGTTGCCACACTTCGCAACAACCAAATTATTCATTCAACTGTAATTTTTTGGCTTTTTCTTCTTGCAGCGGTATAGCTGTGAATGTTTATCTGTACATGTTTAAGTGCGATTTTAAAAAAAAAAGTCAGGTGACGGAAATAAAAGTGAAGTGCTTCAGAAGCATGCGATGAGGATTATTTACTGCATTTATAACTTTTTCAAACGTGAATTAAAGAGCAGGTCGCCTGCTGTTGACATTTGAAGACACAAAAATGGACTCCAGAACTTTGTGGTATCGGCAAGAGAACTGCAAAGAGAATTGTAAACGAAAGTGTCAGGACTATAGGAACTGTAGAAAAGGTTGGTTTCGTGTCGTCTGGAAAGCATCGAAATCGCAAGGAATCTCTAACACAAGTGGATGGTTTTAACAAAAATGTTTATAGTGCTCCATGTGAATTATGAATGCCCGACATCATAAAAATGTGTTACAGTTATGCAGGAGAAAATTGGCTTCAGGGGTAAGCACTTCGGCAATGTAAAGAATTTTAAAAGACGTTGGTTCCAGATATGTTAAGAAGAGAGTTTTTAGTTCAAAAATTAACATAGGGGCATGACAAACTACATACCATATAAAGATTCACGTTACAAGAGAAGGAGGTAGTTCAAAAGTGTATTACCTTAATGAGACATGGGTAAATAAGAATCATTCCAGCTAGACCTGCTTCAAAACGAGTGATGGCACTGGTGGTTTTAAAGTTCTCATAGGAGTAGGTTCTTGGATAATTATTCAGTATGCTGACTCTTCTTCTGGTTTTCGATCTGAGAGTAAACTTGTATTTACGTGTAAGAAAAACAGCAGTGAGTACCATTAGGAAATGAACGCTGTCAGCTCCGTGACGTGATTCACAATTCTTGTCACACCTTACTTTGAAGTCGGTCATTGACAGTTATAATTCAACTGTTATCCGACCTGTAGCCAAATTTTCCTGGCGAGAAGGACTCCACAGAGTGCAGTCGCCCTTTACGCCCTGGACAGGTGACGGTTCGGCGAGTAGACGGACCGCAGTCTTTCTTTTTGTCACGAGGGCGCCTGGTCGGTTACATTTCGAGTTTTCTGAGGTATCAAACTCGTGATGACAGTCACCTCTCACGCTCTTGGTGGCGACGGCTTTCCGCCACGCCTGGAAGCTGCAACGTTAGGATACATTCCACTTGCTTACTAGGACGATATGTCATTTACATTTGAAATTTTCTGGACGGAGAAACGCCGTGACAGCATGGCGGCTGTCCTCTGTTACCAGTAAGCACGCGCGTCTCTATGTATGGGTGCTTTGTCAGTTATTCCGAATTTATAAGAGGGAATTGTGTGGATGGTCTCCTCTCATGTCGTTAGGTTACAATAGACCACGACCTTTGAGTGGCCAGTGCTGACCTAGGAACATTCTCAAGGTGACTTTTGATTTGTTTCGTACTCCGTTGACGGTTTCCTTACTTGTGTCGATTGTTAATTTAATTTATCTCTGAGAATCTTTGTGTACACGTTTCCATGTGACTGCTTACTATAATGGCCAGTGCGTCTCAGCAATTCTACTGAATACATGAATAGCACCCATTCTTCTTACAGCGTGGTCAGTGTAGTTATTTCTGCAGTATTGATGAACGTAGCTTCGAATGAGTGTCGGGTGTTTATCTGACCTTCAATTTCAATCGGCACGTTAATTGGGTACGGCACCGTTTCGCTGGCATGGCATCCGTGCGGCAACCTTCCGTGTTGTCTCGTGACCACTCCTCGCCGAGGTCTTTTCAGTTTGGAAGTCACATAGGCTGTCGGATTATTTTTGCGGTTGTGAAAATAGGTGGACTTTGGATTCTTGCAGGGATATTCATTGATGAATAGAGCGAGCAGCAAATTGGAATCGTGGGTGTTGTTTTACATTGCTTGTGTTTCGTCTGGGCTGTTACCAACGTAGGTTGCTCCTGTCTTCATCACATCGTTGAACTGCGATCTGAGTCGATATTTTGGTTATCCGGTTTATACTCTCCCATGTTCAGGCGTTGTGTGTTCGGCTTGTATTGTAGAAGTTCTGATGAACACTCTTCTGGCTTGGGCACTTGTTCACGTAAGTGTTAATTAAATTGCTTGTTGTGTGAAGGTGTGCTAGTACGTTTCTGCTACAAGGTTGCATAGTCTTGTGGTAAACAAAGAATGCTCGCCCTCGGTAGCTGAGTAGTATTCTTGGTCAGAGGGCTAGCTGCCCTCTGTAATAAAAAAAACTGAAAAATGGATCAACAAAAAACTGAAATGGATGTCTTTCGACGTCCACCCCGAGCAGATACAAGGAACGAAAACGAACAAAATGAGATTTTAAAAAAAAAAAAAAAGAAAAAAAAGTGGTCCGCGCGACAGAATGTCAATCCTATGGGCCCGGGTTCGATTCACGGCTGGGTCGGAGATTTTCTCCGCTCAGGGACTAGGTGTTGTATTGTCCTCATCATCATCATTTCATCCCCATCGACGCGCAAGTCGCCGAAGTGGCGTCAAATTGAAAGACTTGCACCCGGCGAACGATGTACACGACGGGAGGCCCTAGTCACACGACATTTACACCTAATTAGTTCTTGTTTGACGGCTGAAGTTAGGTCTGCTTATCTGTGGCTGAAATTTCTAAAGATATCAGTAAGCCAAACATCGTGATGGCCATTATTGTGGAGAGGCTAACCTGTGGGTGTGCCTGTGCGTTGTTTTATGTTTCCAGTGCTGGCTATTACGAATGGCGTTTTTAACCGTACTTACTGTTAATGAGTGGTTATGAGTACTAAAGCGCCAGCTTCCTGCCTTGGTGTAAGCTACGATTAGTATGACCACACTGAAAGGCGGTGAGTGAGCTCTGTAGGTGTAGGCTAGGGGTAACTAGTAGAGCAAGATCTGAATGGTGAAGAGGACTAACCTTGGTTACTAGTTGCGAGAATATACACTGCGGATTTTCCGCATAGGGCTAGGCAGGTTACTACCAGATTAAGTTGTAATAAGTATTTAAGCAGTAAGTAACAAAGAATTAAGTAGTAATAAGGACAGCGCTGAAAATCTGTGGCGGCGTAGTACTAAGCTATTCGCAAGGAGCGCTACCCAGTGCAAGTAGCGCTTTTACGTTGTGGCTGGGAGTGCAATGCATGGCTTTAACAAACCGCATTAGTATTCAGCGCAGACAGCTCAGGGGTGGAACAGCGGACTAAAGGAAGTAACAACAACAGCGTCATTCACATTTGCAAGAAATAATAAAACACTTTATTTGATAAAATATGCAGCAAAATGTGCCAAGACATTACGCCGGCAACTTAGTGACTCAGAGAGGTGACAGTGACGAATTATTGCAAGAGAATCTTATTACAACTGCTTAGGTCATCTCTTATAATTGATAAAAGCTTCTACTTGAAACTCAAAATCAAATACAGCTGTCAAGTTACTGATTTATCATATGTAAAAGCCAACAAAACTCATAAAAACTGTAGTTTAAATTAGTTGCAAACTGCATCAACAAATGAATAGTTTAACTTTTAAAAAACAACTGACTGAAGTTGTTTGGCAAACATATTCATCGTCAGAGTTACCAAGATCAAATGAGATGCAACAGTAATAGAATGCTTAAGAAAATGGCATAGTTGGACAAGCCTACGTATGTACACGCAGTGACGTCACAGTCAGGTAGGGCACCTACGCCACTGCCCGGGAAACAACGGCCGGATCCTCGCTGCAGGGCAAACCAACAACCGGCCAGACGGAACAGAACCCTAGCGCTGTCGATTAAAAAAAGAAACTATGACTAAAGTGATGTTGCGCAATTACAGGCCGGTTAACATAAAAAGCAATACACCGTTAGGAACAGACCCAGAGAGTGGAGTGTTGGTAAAATGGCCAAGCTCACCTGACACGGTCTAATACTACAAAAGGCCTAAGTTTTGTCAGTTTTGACCTGGGTATAAATACAAAAAAATTCAATAAGTCATTTCATAATACACCAGATAGTGATTGGTTTAAATAAGTCACCTTAATATTTCCTCAGCTAGCGTCTAAATTATAATTACAGCTTTGGTGAATTTTCAGGGAACTGTTACTACTAATAAGCAATTAGAATAATTCATCCTGCAGCTAATGGCCCTTAGATAAGAGTGAACAGTAGACTTCTAGTAGTCGACTTCTAGTAGTCCAATTTATCACCACGTTCATACTAAGGCCGTAGTCTAATGACAAACGTGAACCCACTAACAACAAGCAGCCACAAAGCTTAAATTGTTTATCTCCACGACGTGTTTCAAAGTTTCAAACAAAAAAAATGTTCAAATGTGTGTGAAATCTTATGGTACTTAACTGCTAAGGTCATCAGTCCCTAAGCTAACACACTACTTAACCTAAATAATCCAAAGGACAAACACACACGCATGCCCGAGGGAGGACCGGGATCAGCCGCACAGTCCATGACTGCAGAGCCCTAGACCGCTCGGCTAATCGCGCGCGGCAATGTTTTAAACCTCCATCATCAGGCGGATTTACATTAGTTAGTATGACATTTGTGTGTCTGTGTTGCGTTACCATTTTTTGGATGGACGTACAGCACTGACTATTTGTTACAAATATGACAGTATACATGCGACGTGTTATGACAGCGAAAGGAACCTGTGACCACTGGATGTACTCTATTTTACTTATTTTATGTTTTCCGTTAGATATAAGTTTACAGTTTTTGACAGAAGGAACCGAAAAACCATGTTCTGATATAGTGTCTTGTTTCTCCACTAGACAGTGTCGCAAGTTCATCCAGAAGTCGTAACACAACATACACAGAAATGTCATACTAACAAATGTAAATCCAACTAATGATGGTGTTTTAAACCTTTCAAACGCGTCGTGGACATAAATAAAATGGTGACTGGTGACTTCTTGTTTCATTTAATGTCAATAACAGTTACGGTAAAGCCTAACCTAAAATGTTCGCATTAAAAGTTAATCAGTTTTCTTACTTAAACCTACTTACACCCATTGACACGTAAGGTTTCTGAATTTCAAAAGTCTCAAAATTAACACGCAAAGTCTGCCGTTACGTCCTGTAGCGCAATACCAGTTAATCGGGAAGAAGAGTAATTGAAATTCGAATTCATTCAGTAACAGTACGGTTTAGAGCAGGCACAGCCTTTGACCTATTCTGGTAGAACGTCTTACGGCCTAACACACACAGGAACTAAACATAATGAAACAACTGCGAGTTTCATATAAGAGGTCAAAGTTTTGATTCACTGACGCAATGCTCAGACAGCACCTCACAACAAGCCACCAACAGTCTATAAAGTAAAACAGAACCGCAAATTGCTCGTCAGACCCAGGCCGGCGGAGGCACAAACAGCGGACGCGACTCACTGGTCAAACATCACGGCTGGCCATCCAAAACATCCACCTGCCCCCTCAGGTTCACGGTTTCTATCTCTTAACAGCACAGCGCCCCATGAACATTTCCACCAAGTCGCGGTTCCTGACTCCGACCCCCCGGCCGGTGTGACCGCGCGGTTCTACGCGCGTCAGTCTGGAACCGGGTGACCGCTACGGTCGCGGGTTCGAATCCTGCCTCGGGCATGGATGTGTGTGATGTTCTTAGGTTAATTAGGTTTAAGTAGTTCACAGTTATAGGGGACTGATGACCACAGATGTTGAGTCCCATAGTGCTCAGAGCCATTTGAACCATTTGAGTCCGACCCCATACTGCTTGGAGCCCACCTTCCAACTACCGAGGCGCCGCTGTCGCGCCTCCGGGGCACGGTCGAGCAAAGATGATCACACAACGGCATAATTGACGTAATCGAAGCCAGTAGCACGGCTCGGTGTCTCAGGATACCAGCTACTGAGACTGATAAATGTAATAGCTACACACTGTGAGTCATTTGAGGGGCTAGTGTAACTCGTTCTCTGTTTACCTGTGTAGTTACGCGCGTGTTGCGTCATTATGGTGTTCAGTGTTTGTCTTTGTGATCGAAAATGATCAGGAACATATGCAGATATAGCTTTCAGTGTGCTCTACAGTTAACTGGCTTGATTTTCAAATTTGAAGGCTGAAGAAATTAAAAGCCGAAACAGATTAAGACATTCATCGTTTACCACATGACTACGAAATCTTGTAGCAGGAAGGTGCCGTCACACCCTCACACGGCAACAAACGTAATTAACAATTAAATAGACAACAGGCTAATACAGGTGGCTTCTAAGAATAACATCCACAATTTTAGCCGCACACACATGATGCCTCCGTCTGAAAGAATGTAAACCATGTTACCAAACTATCTACTCAGAGATGCCACTTCAACGATGTGATAAGGACAGGAGCAATCCACCCTGGTAATAGCCAAGCTGAAAGACAAGCAATGTAAAATAACACCCACGATTCCAAATCGTTGCTCGCTCTATTTATCAATTAAATCCGTGCAAGAATCCATGTCCACCTTGTTCCACAACCAATCCAACAGGCTATTTGACGCCGAAGCTGGAAAAGACACACCGGTCCAAAGAAGACTGCTCCGGCACTCACTACCACCTATCCTGCAGGAGTTGGAACCCCACCACACCACGCTACGAAGGAAGCCTGCATCGCCAGCCAAGCGTGCCTCCTCGGACAGGAGCGCTCGCTTGATAAGATGGAACGTAGCCACGCTTGAGCGATACTAGCGGAACGCCACCGCGTCGATTCCAACTTCCAGACAGGTGAACCCCAGTGGTGAAGCTCGTCAGAGGCTTTTAAGGCTCATGCTAACCAAAACTATGGAGAAATCTTACAATTATAGAAGAGCCCAAGGTGGACCAAAATGCACTTTCTGGCACTCTAGAACAAATTCTTATTCTGAAAACCCATTTATCCAGTTGCGTCTTTCTCATTTGCTCTTCTTGCATTTTACTCTTAAGACCATTTTGTCCTGCGAAATAGTGCTGCCAGGTACCTCATTCCTGTAAACCATACCACTTTTAAGGAGAAAATCAGGGCGAAGAAGTCAACAGATGAAAAAGTAGTTCCTTATATGGTAGACTTACTTTTGGAACTGTTTCTGAACAGCAGCATATAACAAAAGATGAGGACAAAGAAATGCAAAATGTTTCTGCTGTGAATCAAGAAGCAATTGTAATTCACGCACTAGCTGTTCTTCTGAATACAGCCTACGCAACAAAGTGTACAACTGCAATGCTTTGAAACCAGTGGAAAATTGTAAATTTGTAGTAAGTTCCTATGGGACCAAAGTGCTAAGTTCAACGGTCCCTAGGCTTACACACCGCTTAATCTAACTTAATCTATGGACAACACACACACACCCACCCACTCCCCCTCCACACACACACACACACACACACACACACACACACACACTCTCACAGCCATGCTCAAGGCTGGGCTCGACGACCGACGGGGATAGCCGCGCGACCTGAGGCAATGTGCCTCTTGACCGCGCGGCTATCCCACCTGGCTGGAAAGCAGTGTAAGTTGGTTTTCTATGCTACTACGGTTTCATTCGATCCATCCATGATTTGAGAGTTCCCTGCGCTATGGAAACTATTCAATTAAAAAGTTGATTGGAGGCTTCTAGAAAGAGCATCTTGATTTCCATGCGGCAGCGGGCAGAGCGGCAGGCTGTAACGCGTGTCACAGGTACGTTGCAGTGAGGCCTGCCTCTGCAGTTAAAAAATGATTCAAATGGTTCTGAGAACTATGTGACTTAACTTCCGAGGTCATCAGTCCCCTAGAACTTAGAACTACTTAAACCTAACTAACCTAAGGACTTCACACACAACCATGCCCGAAGGATTCGACCTGCGACTGTAGTGCCTAGAACCTCTCGGACGCCCCAGCTGGCGCCTCAGCAGTGAAACTGAGTGTTATTTCAAGCGCTGTTCAGTCCTGGACAAAAAAAATTGTTCACGAACCAGTATTGAAATCTGCAGCAATCTGTGGAAGGCCTGCAGTTGTGTGAAGTTGAAGGATTCTCTTCAGTTGCCGTTGATCCGGTTCTTGCACGATCTTTTTCCAGCCGCAGCGATGCCGGAGATTTGATGTTTAGCCGGATTCCGGATAGTCCCGGCACACTCTTGAAATGGTCATACGGGAAAATCCCCACTTGATCGCTACCTCTGAGACGCTGTGTTCCATCGCTCGTACACCGACTATAACATCACGTTCAAAGTCGCTTATATCTTGATAACTTACCAGTGTAACAGCAGTAACTGATCTCACAACTGCGCCAGGCCCTTGATGTCTTATATACGTGTTGTCGACCGCAGCGCCGTATTCTGGCTGTTTAGATATCTCTGTATTTGAATACGCATACGTAAATCAGTTCCTTTGGCGCTTCATCGTATGACGTCTAGTGAGTTACCTGTGTCTTTACTTCCGGAATTAGATGGAAAACCATTTTCAAGGTGGACTTACGAAATTAAGTGCGCTTATAAAGATACGTGATTGACACGTAATTTAGACTTACAAATACTTTATAAGAACCAAAACACGAAAATTTCTATTTTCTTGGAACAATAAAGCTTACAGGTTGCTCTCTAACAAATAATTTGTATTGGAAAGTCTGGAATTTAAAAAGAAATGACGTCAACTTCTTTCGGAGTGTGGGCGACAAATAAATTGACAGAAAGGCCAAGCAACAACAGAATTCGAGGAATCATCTTAAGAATGAAGAAAGTTGACAGTTTGAGTTATGGACAAAATGAACATTCAGTTTCTGAAGGAGCCAACATCCAGCCAGAAAACATATAGAGATTGTACAACAAAATGGGATCTGGAGACAGACTAACTGATGTTGTTTGCTTCTTGGGCAAGCAAGAGTTTGCATTTAGACGACACCATGAACAGAAACTTCCGGCAACAAAGGAAAGTTCCTTTTATTACCTTGACCAATTATTGGAGCGTTTGTCCAGACAGGAACAGTTTATTGTGATCAGGGAACGTCAAGCACGTTTCAAAGTTAATTGATGCAATTGGTCACCGATGTTGTTAAGGATCACATTAAAGAAGAGTTACAGTCAGATGAGTTTGTTGGAGTGCAGGCAGATGAAACCCTGGATGTTTCTTGTAGGTCACAGATTATTATTCTCAGTTTTTGTACGCACGATGGTCCAATAAAATGATTTATTGCTTTTCGCAATGTTTCTAGTGACAAAACTGCTCAGGGTTTGTCAGAAATTGTACTCAATGCATATGATATTCTGGGAGTTACTGACAAAATAGTGAGCTAGACATATGATGGAGCCTCAGTAACAGCAGGTAAACATGAAGGTGTCCAAAATTATAGAAACCAAAAATATCCATGAACTATAATCTTGCAGTGCTATGCTCGTAAACTTAATCTAGTGCTATTACATTGTTCTAAAATAACATCTATAATCTTGTAGCATTCCGTTCATCTTTAGCTAGTCCTCAAAGAAACCTCAAAAAGGATTCAGGTTGCGTCAGATGTGTAATATACGTTAAAATTTCAATTCACGTGCTGCTCAGAAAATATATCTTAACTGCCATTTTCGAAATTATACCACAGCTGAGGATGACAGTGGTCCAGAGACGTTCAGCAGCGCTCCTGGCTTGCTTAGCATTCTTAATAAAACGCAGTTCCCTTTCCTGCTTCGCCCTTACAAAGGCACATTTGTGTATGTAGACCGTGATATTACTATGAGCAATGCTAGTGTCAAGAAGACCATCAGTTTGTTAATGGATACGAGATCAGGAAATATTGTGACTTTATATGCAGGAAACTGTAACAATTAATTTCACAGAGAAATAAGTGTTAATGAGCGTGACTTCCAGTCCATTAAGATGTTATCTTATGAGATCTTAGGAAATATGATGGTGCTAATAGAAATGTGTTTTGGAGACCTTCAGAGTATTTAGGTTATGAAGTTGCCTGTTAAGAATCAGTTTGGAAATCATAAATCAAATTCTCCACCATCGGTATTGAACCACCTTCTCTCAACTTACTCTTTCTTCAAGAAAGAATGACTGTAAAATAAGTTACGAGACATTTATGTTGACAAACATAAATATTTACCATCCATCGACCTTCTTAAATTCGTAATGATCTTCAAAATACTTACAAAGAAGTTACAAGGATTATCAAATTGCTTCTTACATTTCTTGTTTGCACAGTTTCTTCCGAAAGAAGTTTCAACACTTTAAAAAGAATTGAAAATTGCATTCACAGTTCTGTGACAAATGATGTGTCTGGGCAATTGCCATAGATAAACAACCTGCTTAAACAACTTACAAGTGATCAGAAATTTAAGGATCACGTGACTGATAGCTTTGTTACTAAGAAGAACCGACGTGTGGATCTCCTGTCTAAAAAGACATAAGGTAAGCCTAACCATAATTAATTTATTAGCCTTGCCATTGGTGAACATCCGGAACAAGTGTGGTCCCTGGAGACAACATTTTTCGTTTTGTTCCCCCACTATCTTGTAGAACACTCACAAGTGTCTAATGTATGATCAGAAAAACGTAATGCTTTCCCTTGTATTTGACGGTTTTGTTCGTCCGTAAATATTCTTTATATTCGGTTTCCAGGGTGTACTTACAAGCGTCAATTTCATCGTGCAATAACGGAATTTTTTCTGTTAATTCGTTCCCTATTATTTCATTATTCCGCAAGACCGGCATCCATTATTCATTTACGAAGGGACTTTTCCTTTTAATCTGTTGCGTGAAAGTATCTGAATAAATGGTCAGTGCTCTGACTGTCGGAAATTCTGGCCGGCATTAGGCATTAAATCGACAGGTTACGTCGAGGCTCACGACTGGCATCTTGCAATGAGAAAGAAATTTCTACCAAGTTAAATTATAAGAACAGTTTCATCAAAAGCATACTTCAAGCGAGAAAATTTTTAAACAGTGGTACCAAAACAGATAAATAAAAGCTTTATACTGAACTTTTTTTTGAACATACCTTAAAGGATTTTTTTTTTTTTTTTATTCCTGTGAGTTGTCAGTGTGGAAAATCTTCAAATACCTCTTGCTCAAAAGTTATGTCAAACCTTGCATATATCGAGTTACGTTGATTTAAATAAATGCGGTAGATTTGAATTTAATTTCTGTACTATATTTGCTCTGACGATGTAGGCATACCTGCCATGTATATTTGAAGGATAAATTCCGTGTTTTTCAAGATTCAAACGAAACTTTTTTATTAAGTATAAAGTAGTCACGAATAAATTGCAACCTTTGGGACACAGCGACATAAAATAAAATTTTCGAACCGAGTACTAAGTCGAGCAAGTATTCTTCGTTAAGAAGCAGACGTTACAATTGGAAAAAAACCGATAAGTTAATTACAAGGATCTGTATCAATAATGAAAAACTCTCATCGGATTCAAGACTGCGTTATGAAAGCAAAAATGTGCCCAGAAACAGAATCATAAAACTTAAATTTACATATATTTAATATCCAAATTTAGTTCGGTGTACTGCATTATGTTTTGATTCGTATGTTATTGTCTCTCATGATTTTACAGAAAGGTAGAGTGACAGACATTTAAATGTTGTAAGGAAATGCAGAATGCCTATAGAAGGAGGTTCTAATTAAAGTAGAACTTATAGTATTTAGGGAAGTCAAATGAATATACAGGTATTTATGACTAGATATTTACAGTTTAATAGCAACAAAATCTGTGAATTGTGTAAAAGGTGATAGCTTCAATGTGAATAGATTATGGACACCTTAATGACTTTTTATTCGAAACTCAGAGACAGAATCCACAGGGCTGAACCGATGTTGATGTCGACGACCATTCTGTTGACTTCAAATGATGATGAAATGCAGAAAACGTATGTGAAAAAAAGAGAAATCGACAAAATATGTGTAGCGTGATGAATTTTCTCAGATTTAATCTATTTGTGGAGACGAAATGGAACACAGAACTACTAGTGCGTTCTTATTGTTGCTAAATTTACCGCCATTCCACACAACAAAGTTTTATTAGGGACAAAAATTTCCGCTCACAGTGAAGGTTTTTTACAGACAGTGATTCACGAATTGCAGTTTTCTACAGCTGAAATAGTGGAGCAGAAAACAAAAGCTGTACAGGGAACTTGACTGTTTACGACGTTTCAGGCCGTCATTTATGTCGAGAGGAGAACGTTAGCAGAGCGTCCACCAACACGAGGTAGGCAACAAGTTTTTACTGCTGTGCTTGTTACGTCACAGCCATAGCATTTTATGTATCTGAAGCTACCGACTGCACCATACATTTCACTCTACAATGACTTAAATTAACCTCCCTCTTCGTGTTCGCGTTTCGTTTCACAGAAACACGGATCAACATATTTCCAGTAGTTACCAGCACATGTAGCGCCATTGCGGTTTAAAGCACAGCAGCTGCATGCTGCATTTACCCTCAGCTGGTATCTCTTTCATCACGAGACAATATAAAAGGAACATTGTGTCTACAGACTTTCAGTCTACACATCAATGTACTGCATGGTACGAGGTGAGCTGTAATTTCTAAATGACGAAACTGTCATTGTAAGCCATCAGTTAGGTCTTATAATCATCTGTCTACCACTCATGTAGAAGCAGACAGCTTGAACACCATCTGACAGTCACTGTGGTATAGCAACGGCCACGCGATCCGGTAGCCATATTTCGAAACTGTATTAGCTGAAACATCTTTAAGAAATGTAGCTCAGGGATGATTTGTCTCCACAATATAACCGGAGGTAGGTAGTTGGTGAATGCACATACGTTGCGCCATGTAGCTCTCACCCTAGAAGAAACCGATACACAGATTGTCAGATGCTACTGCTGTGTGAGAAAACATTGCTCATATATCTACGCCAGATGTCAAGCAGTACGAAATCAAGAGAACTATCAGTGACCAGTGACACTGCCCATCCCTACAACTTCAGAAGTTGCTTGTGTTAACAAATGTACGTCCTGGAAAATTCCTTGTGTTAAATGATGTACGATATGGAGAACTTAGAAAGAAGGTATACGTAACACAAAAGTTATAAGAGATGCTATACGCAAACAGCTTGCTGTGAGACTCCAGCGAAACTCGGATATCATGGAAATGAACTTTATCTGACTCAGATATTATCTGCAGCTCCATTGTTATCAGGGAATGGAGGGAATTTTATAATGAATATTCATATCTGAGTGCTCTTCTAGTTGACGATGAAACTAATACAGTTAAGAAATTCTAAATTCATAAACATGAGTGAATGAGTACCGATGCCAGTGAGTCGAGGGTTAGCAGGGCAGTTTGGATGCATACATATATTTTAGTAAAAAGTAAATATACACACCTACAGAGTGCCCCCTCCACCAGACCACCCAACAACATCCCCTTCCTAACCTCCACCAACATCCTACTATAGTGCAAACTCTCGACCGTTCGTACTGGTAGTCATGTTCACGAATCCAGAATATTTTAACGGTATTCGTTTCATCCTCAAGCAGAAGAGCGTTGTGATGTGAAAATTTATTCTAAATTTTTACACAATATTAGGAAGGACAAAGTTGGTTTCAACCATATGAAAAGCTTCGCTAGAGTCACACAACAGGCTGTTTCAGTATTGCAACTTTTGTAACATTTATATTTTGGATCCTTCCTTTCCAAGTTCTCCAGGACGTACATTTGTTAGTTAGTTATGTGTTAAATTGATCAGTCTCAAGGTAACCGTTATGATCTGCAACGTGTCAAATGCATAAGAAATACACACAGGAATTAAGGTTCTTTTTTATTTTTAAGCTTAAATTTTTTGCTACCTACCCCATCATATATTAAAATACATATATTATACCTATAGATTTATTTATTCCTACCCAAGAATTCATATATGGTGTCTCGTTGACAACTCCTTCTGTACCATAGATGGATTCTTGAATAGGAATAAATAAATCTATGGGAATAATATATGTATTTCGTGCCACTTAAGGGTGTGGGGTAAGTAACAAAAGCAACTGCTGTAGTTGTAGGTTTTGACGACGTCGCTTTTCGCTGATAGTTCTCTTCGCATTTCACGACGTCTGGCATGTGCAACGTTTCCTCATACAACCGTAGCATAATCATAATCGGTTCATTAGTTTATTAGATTGCGAGAACCGCACACCCCAACGTACCTGCATTCGACAACCAGCTACTTATGGGTATTTTGTACCGACAAATCAGTCTTGAGCTACATTTATTGAAGACACTCCCTAGGAGTACGTCCAAAGATATTTTTAAGTGGTTATTACTCTCCGTTAATAATGACAAGCTGTGTTTTGTTAGCTAGTAACTTTTCGATACAATCACAAGCTTAGTTTGATGTTTCGTATGCTCCTTTTTTTTTCATCGTGCAACAGTGTGGAACAGAACTGAATGCGTTCCAGAAATCAAGGAACACGGTATCAGTCTGCACGGTGATTGTCTGCCGTCTTCTCGGTCTCGTGTATGAACACAGCGAGGTGAGTTTCATGTAATCATTTTCTGTGAAATCCATTTTCACTACAACAGGGGAGATTCGTAGGCCTCTAAAAACGTCGTAATAAGAGAGTCCAAACTTCTATAATCCTGCAACAGACAATTAGCTGTATTCCTATATCTGTTTGCATCTGTTTCCATTACATGTCTTGAAAATAGAAATATCCTGCGTATTTTGCCAACATTAGGAATCCTTTTCTCCTGCACTGAGCTGTGGTACATAGCTGACAGAAGTAGGGTAATTTCTTTCGTATACTCTATGTAGAGTCGTGTAGTTATTACACCTGGCTCTGTCGCTTTTCCGCCGTTTATTTTTCTCCGGCCTACTAAATTATTTGCAACCACTGAATGTATGTTCCTTAGACAACAGGTTGGACTGTGGATTACTACGTGATTGACAGTCGAATCCTCTACATACCTTACACCAAAAGCGGACCGATGGACGTCAATAAAGTAGTTATTTCTCATTGCACTGAGTAAATACTTTTTATCTGATGTGATTACGTTGCTTCAAGTGATAATTGTGGACGAAAAATTATTCAACCACACGAACCCGCCCCCCCCCCCCCCCCCCCGCCTTACCCATCTCAGAGCAGCAATTACACCGAAATTCTTCAGTTATTAGCTGGATATATTCCAGTCTCACTTTTCGCACTGTACAGTTCTCTGCAATGTCAAGGAAACTATTCCCTTCTTCCTGTCACTGTTATTAGCATATTTATTTCCTCGCCTATCCTGTGGGGATCATGTTCATGACTTATCACCCCACCTTGTTTTCAGCATGTATCATTACAACTCAATCTCTTTGATTATCTTCTTTCCGGTTCTTCTTCTGCCATTATTCACTTCCATACAGTGCACCGCTCCCGAATTTGCAACACAGAATTTTCATCGGCTAATTAATAGCTGTGTTCGATAGTAGTAGAAATATTCGAGGAGTTTCCTTTTTATATCATACTTGCTTCACCCGTCACCCATAATTTTGCTTGGAATGTAGAAAAAGTCCTTCATATCCTATATTCCGTGATCCACAGCTATGATGTTAAGACTGCCGCTGTCATCTCATTGTCCCCATGTCCGTGTCCATCTCCTCCTTCTCCCACTCTGTCTGTCCATCACCTGCTCCCCCAATATATCACTCCCACTACACAAGGAGGTTGGTGGTTCTTACCTTATTTATTTCCAGATGGTAATAATATGTGTACAAAATTTGGTTGAAATCACTATTTTGTCTAAAACTGACGTAGTGAGACCGGGGCTGTGGACAATTAGTGTAGGTTGATTCTTACAAAGAAGAAGACAGCAACCAACCACTATTAATACTGCTGTATTGATTGCCCGCATCTCGTGGTCGTGCGGTAGCGTTCTTGCTTCCCACGCCCGGGTTCCCGGGTTCGATTCCCGGCGGGGTCAGGGATTTTCTCTGCCTCGTGATGGCTGGGTGTTGTGTGCTGTCCTTAGGTTAGTTAGGTTTAAGTAGTTCTAAGTTCTAGGGGACTGATGACCATAGCTGTTAAGTCCCATAGTGCTCAGAGCCAACCTGCTGTATTGATTCTTACAAAGAAGAAGACAGCAACCAGCCGCTATTAACACAGCAGCATTAATAGTGGTTGGTTGCTGTCTTCTTATTTGTAAGAATCGACCTACATTGGTTGAAATCATTCCAAGGCTTTAGGATGAGCTTTTTTACCCATGGCTTTGGCCCGTAGACACATGTCGTATAGATTTCGCATGTATTTAGTATTTGAACACATATTTCGTATGTATCTCTAACGAATTTCGCCGTACACTTTTATTTTCACGCGGCTTAATTATTTGTTATGTTCTATCTTCTGAACAATGGGTCATACAATGATATAATTTTCCAAATACATCCAGTGGTATGTGTACTGTTTCGGCGGATATTTGCAATTTAACTTTTGCAATGCCTACCTGGAGTCTACTCAAAGTAATCCCGCTCGTCTTTCATGCGATGCCCAGCGTCAACGGAAGGAGTCGGTTTATTTATCATTACAAACAATTTCTTGAAGTGGAATTTTAGGTGCCCATTCGATAATGGAGTCGCAAAATATGTATTAACAAGAACAATAAAACACGAAATCAGTACATCAGCAATGATAGATCAGAGCTCCTGCTTGGCGCTAGCAGTCAGCGGGGGTCAGGGTGGTGCAGTCCCAGCTGGAGTTCAAATGGTTCAGATGGCTCTGAGCACTATGGGACATAACATCTGAGGTCATCAGTCCGTTAGAACTTGTAACTACTTAAGCCTAACTAACCTAAGGACATCACACATCGCCGCGCAGGATTAGCCGAGCGGTCTGGGCGCTACAGTCATGGACTGTGCGGCTGATCCCAGCGGAGGTTCGAGTCCTCCCTCGGGCATGGGTGTGTGTGTTTGTCCTTAGGATAATTTAGGTTAAGTAGTGTGTAAGCTTAGGGACTGCCACTCACATTTGAACATTTGAACATCACACATCCATGCCCGAGGCAAGATTCGAACCTGCGACCGTAGCGGTCGCGCGGTTCCAGACTGAAGCGCGTAGAACCGCTCTGTCACACCGGTCGGCTACAGCTGGAGTACTGGTTGTTTTTCGGGTTTTACTGTCGCTGTTAATACACATCAATAGAAGGGGTATCGCACTAGAATCATCTGAGATCGCTCTGTCGAATGGGCACGTAAAATTCCCCTTTACAAAATCATTTTGTTTCATAAAGGGAAACTAACCTACGCTTTTCGTTGACACTTGGCGACATCCAGGAAACGTGATGAGTAGGACCTGTTTCGTTTGACTCCAGCTACACATTACAAAAATGAAAATACAAATATCTGTAGAAACGTTTGTGTTAGCAGAAGAGCCAACACCTTGTTACGAGTGGAGGCTGAAATGCACGCGTTTTAGCTCACGCAGGCTGGCGTGAGGAGGGAAGAACTATACGGACGTGAGGTCTGGAACATGACAAGGATTAAGAATTCAGAAAGCGGACGTAATTAGTTTGATACTTAACTTTAATCCATTAATTATGAACGTCGCTCTTGACGGTACATGATTCACAATATTATCTGTTCAGAAAACATTCTTGAAGTAATTATAGTAACTGAATATGGCGCCTTGATAGGTCGTACCAAATGACGTAGCTGTAAGCTATGTTAAACTGTCGTCTGTGCAAAGTTGGCTGTACAACTGGAGCGAGTGCTAGGGAGTCCTTCTAGACTAGATCTGCCGTGTGGCGGCGCTCGGTCTGCAATCACTGATAGTGGCGACACGCGGGTCCGACGTGTACTAACGGACCGCGGCCGATTTAAAGGCTACCACCTAGCAAGTGTGGTGTCTGGCTGTGACACCACTGAAACAACTGAGATAAGGCTCTTGACGACTCTTAGAGGTATACCCTTTGTAATGTAGTCTATGTGTTAATTCAGATAAGCTATCTCTCTTCCAGATTTCATCCAGATCCCTCCAGCCGTTTCACCTTCAAGAAGTAACAGATTTATATTTACTCTCTCTCTCTCTCTCTCTCTCTCTCTCTCTCTCTGTCTTACACACATACACACACACACACACTGGGTGTTCAGAAACAGTCTGAAAGTCTTGTAATGATGTTGCATGGTGGTGTTGAGAAATAATTGTTCGGAAAAGAATTCGATCAGTTGCAAGGTTCCCTATAAGTTCATTAGCATTGAAGTTAGCCTGTCAGGCCGTTGCGCGGCCCGCCAAAAAGTCAGCACCTTCGTTGGCTGTTGTCTATGTTATTACAACAACTGATACTAATTTTATCTGGCGGGCCAATTGAATTTGTGCGCGCCTGATTTATTACGTTCAGTAATTGTTGACTCGTAAACGGCGCAACGTATCGAACTTTTTTCTTGACAGTTATTTCTCAGCACAACATACCATGTAGCACACTTAACATCTGAGGTCATCAGTCCCCTAGAACTTGTAACTACTTAAGCCTAACTAACCTAAGGCCATCACACATCCATGCCCGAGGCAGAATACGAACCTGCGACCGTAGCGGTCCAGACTATTCTTGACCACCCAGTATATGGTTCAAATGGCTCTGAGTACTATGGGACTTAACAGCTGAGGTCATCAGTCCCCTGGAACTTAGAACTACTTAAACCTAACTAACCTAAGGACATCACACACATCCATGCCCGAGGCAGGATTCGAACCAGCGACCGTAGCAGTCGCGCGGTTCCGGACTGAAGCGCTTAGAACCGCTCGGCTACTGCGGCCGGCCCACCCAGTATAGTATTTCACACTGAATTTTCATCGCACTCATGAATCCATTTATCTTTCATTGTCGCTTGTTCGGTGAAGAGGTTGAACATAGGTGCAAATTTCTTATTGTAAACATACTGTACTATTTCATGCTGTCGAACGCTTTCTATAGGTCGAGAAATCCTCTGAAAGTGTCTGGAATTTTCTTCCCGCGTTAATACATGCGAATCTCCTGTTTAGTTGTGGGTTGCCGTCTCCCGACGAACGACCTCGTGAACAGAGTGTTTGTAGCGGCAGACGGCCACTCCGCCATTCCTCAGGCGCACTTGGCACCGTTGTAGACGACGGTTGCCGACCTCCGCGGCGCGTGCCCTGCCCGGACAGCGCTCGTAACCGGAGGGTCTCGACGGACCGAGCTAGGATCTACCGCACCGCACCGACCCGCAAACAACGCCCGCCATTAGCATGGACCGAGCCGGCCTGCCCTCTTTATTGCTCCTCACTCGCCTCCCACTGCCTCTCTAATCTGTTTCCCAGCCTCCTCTCCTCATCCTCCCTCTCTCCCTATCCCTCCCTCCCTCTCTCTCTCTCTCTCTCTCTCTCTCTCTGTCCGACTCTCTCTCCCCCTCTCTGTATCTCCTCCGTCCTCCGTCGATTTATCTCGGCGACCATTCTATATCTCGTCCGCCGACGGTGTGACCAGCAGTGGCTCTGAAAATGAAGAGCCAATCAGCGAATGAGTTCCCTCCGCTCGTCTCTCTCTCCGGCGAACCTGTTTTCGTGTTTAATGAACTGCAATGTCCTGTTGCCACGGCCGGAAAGCCGTGTGCGCACGAGCCTGAAGTTGACGGTTGTATCGCGAGCGCGTGTCCGTCGTTACATAAGCGAAGTACTCTGCTGCTGTGTGTGCAACGGAGAAATGACCCATTGCCCGTGCTGCATCTGCTCCCGCATTTTTCCCAAGTGGTGTAGAATACGTAGTCTAGTAGATAAATAGATTTACCAATAGACCATGTAACTTCTCGGACATAATTAATGCTTTCACAAGCACCAATAACCTTTTTTTCCTGAGCATTCCGACTAGATTGACGCGTCCTGCCACAATTTCGTCTTTAGGGCCACTTCCGTCATCTCAAAGCAGCACCTAAACTCAAAGTCTTCCATTAATTTTTCTGTACAATATATTCTCGGCCTTCCCCTTTATTTTCAGCTGTCTACGGCTTCCTCTAGTGTTCTCGAAAGTCTTAACGTAAGTCATGATTCCATGATTTCTGCAACTATTAATTTTTATTTTGTACTTAATTGTATAACCAGTAACGTCACCTTCGATTATTTTAACGATCGAACAACCATGTACACAGTCCGGCAGGATGAGTTATAGGATTTGAGTCACGTAGGAAGGTGTCGCTGTTGCGGATGCTCGAGTGAGGTATGCTCGTGCTGGATTGAGGAAGAACGGTCATTTCTACTAACGGCTCAATGGAATTCATAGCATGGAGCATTCGCCATCGAGGCGTATTTCAAACATAACGAGCCACATATCACATTTAAGCGACTCTTTCGTCGCCATAAACTACTTGATGAAGTCCCAGATTATCGGACCATCGTACAGGGGTTGCAGCGGTTCTGGACTAGAGTTTCTCGTGAAGAATAAGTACACGAAGGACGCAGCGAACCCGCAGAGCAAGTGGAGGAGGCACTCATCTGAAGCTCTCGTACTTCTGCTGCCAGACATGCCTTGGCTATATATGTGTCAGATCGTTCCCTGCGGCGCATCATTCCACCTACGCAAATTGCGGGTCGTACAGAAACTAAACGAACAAGATAAGGCTGCCAGACGATCCTTCGCTTTGTGTTTCCTGTAACCTTTAACAACCACCCGCAGATGCAAAACAACAGCCTGATGTCGGATGAGGCAAAATTTAATATAGACGGTGTTGTAAATAAACAGAATTGAAGCAACTGAGCGCCAAATAATGGGGTAATCCGGTCTGCTGCGTGAGGGACCCCTGACCGGTCTAAGTAGGGAACTGGTTAGCACACTGGACTCTCATTCAGAAGGACGACGATTCAAACCCGCGTCCGGCATCCTGATTTCGGTTTCCTGTGATTTACCTAAATGGATTGAGGCAAATGCCGGAATGGTGACTTTGAAAGGCCATGGCCGATTTCCTTTGCCATCGTTCCCTAAAGTGAGCTTGTGCTCCGTCTCTAATGACCACATTGAGGACGGGACATTCAGCACGAATCTCCTCCTTCTCCTCCTCCTCCAGAAACCCCTGAATTGCGAACATTTGACTGTGTCATGCAGTGTGGTATCGTTTCCCGTCATCGCACTACATTTTATTGAGTATCGTCATGGCCATTCAGTAATGGTTACTAGTGATCGTTATTGTCAAATGTTAAATGATTTTCTCTTTAGAAGCTTGACAGTGACAACCAGTTCCAACAAAATTGGGTAGTGGCTCATACGTTCCAGTAGTCCATATACGTCCGGTGACGTCATTTTTCTGGTCGATTGGTTTCCAGATTGGACAGTACGGACACGCGATTGGACTGCCCTTCAGTTATTCTGGGGATATTGAAGAGTCAGGTGTACGTCAAATGTCTTCATACAGTGGTTTAGATGAACTAAAAGTCTGTGCAACTGTGCAGGAGATCCCATTTAAAATGCTAAATTGCGTGATGGAAGCGTGCAGTAATACTCGTCTTCATAACTAATGCTTTTGTTACGGAAGTTAACAACTTTATACATGTAGTCTTTGAACACATTAGATCCAGACACAAAGATAAAATTTCAATGCTTACAGAAAAGCATCGGGGTAAGCATAAATCATGTACAAGTAATATTAAATTTCCTTAAAGGACTCGAGTATCTGAATAACTTAAAGGTCGCTGCCTCAGAAATGGACGTATTAAACAAAGGCTAAAAATTTTATATTTTCTCAAAATTACGTCTCAGTATGGTAAATAACGAGGATGACACGGCGTTCGGATGGTCCCGGAAATCCACTCGTGGCCTGAAGACGGAGTGCATGGTAAATAACATTATCACAAACACCATAGTAGTCACTGGTAAGGCACAACTCCCAATATTTGAGCAAAACAAACTTATATGTAAATCACTAGGATGTTTTCAGAGCAGATGAAGCATGATATGACAGCTGTTAGAAGGGAAAGTGGAAGAAGGTTGTACTTTACATGAGTTTAAAAATAAATTGTGAACAAACTAAGACATAGGAGTTAAAGTAGACAAGGGCGCTGTCCTCATTATTATACTGATTAGAAAACAGAGTTCGTTAGTTCTTTAACAATATTTGGGTCAATAAATTTTATCACAACTCAAGTAATAAATTTAACGCCCAAATCAAGAAAGCACTGTAGAAGTGTAGTTGCATTTTTACTCAGAAGCTAACTTCAGAGCGCATAATTATACTCTGCTGAGTATAACCGAAAATTCGTAAGAAAGATATTCTTATCCATCCCCTACTTAACGGTATAGACAGTCCATAATATTTATTAAATTAAATGTTGAATTTCTTTTATAAAATTATGCTTACGAAGAAAACAACAGCTGGGTGATCAGATCAGAAATATCCATATCCCAGAGAAGGTGTCTCTTTTGATAATATCGATCTATATACCAAAATACTTATTGAAGAAAAGCATAAAAAGGGTAGCTTAGGTAAAATATGTGAGCTTACTGAACTTCTACAGCTAAGTTTTTCACTCAACTGTTTTGGATTCCAAGGCCAGATATACAGCAGCTTGGGCGTTTAGTGACGGGTAACTGCCTGGAAGGGATTCTAGCAAACACATTCATAAATGCAATCAATATAAATTTCATACATGTTGACACACTATAAACCGATGACACATTGGACCCATCTAACGGCTCTCTTACAGAAACCAATCATAAGTAGTTCAAATGGCTCTGAGCACTATGGGACTTAACTTCTGAGGTCATCAGTCCCCTAGAACTTACAACTACTTAAACCTAACTAAGCCTAACTAACCTAAGAACATCACACACACCCATGCCCGAGGCAGGATTCGAACCTGCGACCGTAACATCAGCGCGGTTCCAGACTGGAGTGCCCAGAACCGCCCGACCACACTGGCCGGTTCATAAGTAGTCACAGTTGAATTCAAAAATTAATTTCTGTAGTAAAATTCTGTTGTTGATATTAACCTATACGTTTGTATGGCCAGAGATCCTTACCTTCGTGTCATTTCACTTCATTGTTCGGAGATATTCTATCTTTCCTACTACGTTCAACGTTCAGTCATTCCAAGCTCAGACTCATAGAATGTTATCCCGTCGTCGGTTCATCCATCTTTCTCTCATTGTCACCTGCCCCTTGGAAGTCCCAGATATCAGAATGGGGAACTAATATCGTCACATGTCCTGCGGATACAATTGATGTGTCTTTAGTGGGGTGGTTTCCATTACCTTCTCCATACTCATGCCGTTGATCATTACTGATTTTCCCGCCTTTTAGGGGCATTTTCCCACCCCAAGAGAAATAGAGTGCCCTGAATCTCTATACACTCCTCCTCAGCTTTCTTCGAAAATGCTGTTGATAGAAGATGGGTGCCTCCATTGCTGATAATTTGTATTCATAATTTAAGCAGCGTCTGGATTCAACCCCGGAAATGAGGACGTTTCGATTACTTTTCAAAGATGCTATCTCTGTATCATGAATGAATTATAATAAATAGCTCAAGAAAAACCATGGTGACTGAAGACGTTTCTTAACCACAAAACTCGTCTTAATTTTGTCTATACAACCATGTTATTGGTTTCTCAGTAACTAGTTCCGTTCACTTCCTATTAGATTTAATTTAATATTTAGGCTGGTTATTCTATTCAACCACGGTGGTTACCCTTCCCACGTTCCTTGTTCGGGTTATCCCGACCATACGTTTACCTGCTAGCTGTTCTGCGGATGTGGTAGTTCTCATACTCAGTGTGTCCGCCAATCACTGTGGCAACTATTTATGACTCAGGTGTGCCCATCTCTGTAGGCACGTCCCCCCCTCTCTCTCCCCCTACCCAAACTCCCAGCAGTCAAAACATACAGAACTCGCACGTGCATGCAAGCGTCTGTTTTTAAAGTTTCGAGTCACTGCTACACGCATGTACATTCTCAAGCACGTTTTCTGCACGAATGCTAGCGTCATTTCCGTTTAATATACTCAATTCATTAAGTTATAAATTGTGTAAACCCTGTAATTAAATTCATGTGGTCGTGCTGGGAGAAATCTGTTGATTGTTGATGTCACCTGGTACATATTTTTCAGACATCCACAGGGGTATATCGATAACTCAACTGTAACCATGACCGCATCTAAACAGAGACTAAGTAAACCTCATATACTGACGGACAGGGACCACCGGGCCTTGCGGGGAATAGCTGCAAATAACAGCATGAAATAAGCGGAAGAAGTTCCAAACTGCTACCAGCAATACAGGTAGCCCTACGGCTGTGCTTAGTGAGTTAAAAAGAACGTGGTTCATTGGCCGCGCTACTCCTCGTAAGTCATGCATACACTGCTGTAGTGTAAGTGACGTTTGAGGAGGTGAAAAGGACGCCTCTGGAATTTGGCTGACTGGAGACGAGTAATTTCGTGTGATGGATCACTGTGGTAATCTGATGGAAAGTTTTCGATCCAGCGAATGTCTGGAGAATATTACCTAATGTCACGTGTAGTGCCAAAAGTAAATTACGGAAGAGGCGATGTTGTGACATAGCGGTGTTTCTGTTGTTAGGATTCGGTCTCCTTACTGGAGTTAATAAGCCGCTAAATGCGGAAGGGTATGAATATATTTTCCAGCACTGTGCATTGCTTACAGCAGGGCAACACTTCCGAGACGATGATTATTTGTGTCAGCCTGAAAGTGCACTCACTTATGAAGCAGCATCTCCAATGAGTTTTTTGGACAACGTGGTTGTGGAGATGAAGCAGCGATTAGTATGATTGATCAATTATTCAAAAACAGTCTTCACCGCATTTATTATTATTATAACGCCAACCGGTTTGAATACGACGTGGGGGTCATCTTTTGGGCGTTTACACCATTGGTCGACTGCTGGTGGTGTCACTCCTGTCTACATAACGCCAGGAAGCTATTATTTCCTGCCGTTATGTAGACTGGAGTGACACCACCAGCAGTCGACCAATGGTGTAAACGCCCCGAAGGTGACCTCTACGTCGGATTGAAACCGGTTGGCGCTATAATAATAATAAATGCGATTAAGACTGAGTAATTGATCTTCTATGAGGTTTCGGGATTGCAACCGTATCATGTTGACTTCTCGCCAGCCGAAATGTTCTCGGAGGAGTCGGCATGATCCGGCTGCTATTCCAAAACCTCATAGGATATTCGGTACGCCGGCGGAGCTTCAAGAATCGCAAAGCACCATCCGTACGGCAGTGGTCTGTGGACAGTAACATTCCTGAAGTGGACTGGCCTATCTACAGTCTCGACCTGAACCGAATGGAACCTTTGGGATGGGACCTCAGCGTCAGACGTGACTACCTTCTCTGCTTGCGGCTCTTGAGGGTCCATTTGTCCTCAGACATTGAGACACCTCACTGAAAGTGACCCTAACAGCGTTCAAGCCGTCATAAGGGCGAAGGGTGGGCACACCTCATAATAAAATCCATAAATACATGCTGGGATACATTTAATCAGGTGGTGCATATTTAACAAGCACATAGATTAATCAAGGAAATTAGAGAAGTTATATAACCTAAGCCGAGTAAGTTACAGGATAATACAAAAAAACCCTATTCTAGCCATGAGAAAATGAACTAATTTTTCTAAAATCATCATATGGAACCGAGAGATAATAAGAGTAATACGCGTTTTACTGGTGTAGGTTAAGCATGTTAACCCATTCTTATTCGTCGATTTAACAATATTACACTCACAGATATTACTCATACAATTTCTGCTGTAACGAGCTTCATTTGCAGCAACGCCGTGTCTCTAGAAGGTTGTTAATTACAATTTAAACTGGTAATTGAGTGACTAAAACTTGTGACTGGAACGTCGTTAACAAAAATTTGAAAGAAATGGAATGATTACATCTATTACGGCATTCTTTAAAACTACATTTTTGTCACTTTTTTTAAAAAAATGTTTTCTTACTATCCATGTAGTTATAAGCACAACTGTCGTGAGTCGTCTCGGACTGACGTTCTCTTTATTCGTTCCATAACTACCAAAGTCTATGGGTTGTTAACATAGTTACTTCCTCCTTACATCTCTGTTGCTACTTGATATAAGGTATATTTTAACGCTTTAACTGCTGTCAACCGTTTGATGTCACACTTTCCACATCTACTGTTTTCATCCGTTTTTCAGTCTCTGTACTGCTTGACAGCTGCTGATTCACTTTCAACATCGACTTCCCATTCACGTTACTTTATCCGCTAAATTCGTAGGCTATTTCCATTGACTGTTATTATCACTGGCGTCATTACAAGTTCACTCCACTCACATACCATAATGCCGCCTCGTACAATAAACAACCTATCTTGACTTCTATATAGCCACACTGGGTGAAAGAAACTAAGTTCTCCAACAGAGTGACATGCTATCATGAGTTAGGAGTGAAAGATAAAAAAAGTTCACTGCTTATTAACAAAGCAACAGTAGTTGCAGGCGGTCTCCCCTCAAGTCTACGTATTCCCAGCGTTTGAAATATGAAAGCTATGTAATCCCTTTAATTACACCTTGGACGGAGAACTCTGCAGCGTGCTAGAGGCATCACGGAGAAAAACCCTTACACAGAGGCACAATACTTCACTGCGTGGCTAATGGGGATCTAAATGAACAATCACTGCTTTAGTCTCATTTATTCCCACAGCTAATCTGCAGTGAGAGAACCATCACGTTAAACAATCAAAATTTCTCGATCTTACTGTTTTGGAACAAGTATGAAATTCAGAGACATTGTATCAGAGAGGGATCTAATACGTTTAATACACTGACAGATAAAAACCGCAATACTAAGAAGGGTTGTGCGACATAAACAGAAGTTCATAGGTGTGCTCCTACATCTGGAAGATGTTGTCTGTTCAAATTTCACGCCAGTCGCATAAGAGTGGTGAATTAGCGCCACAATAAGGATGGATATCTGGTTTGTTTTAAGCACACGCTCTAACGGTTGTCAGATTTATTTTTACCTGTGAGGTTCAACGTGCTGAGCTGTTCGTCAAGCGATGGACCATTTGAGGGCAGAATGGCACATTAGAGAACAGGTCGTTGTCGTTCCAGACGAAAGCTCCTTCTGTCTCGCTGCCATGACTGGCAGCGGAAGGCCTGCAACCAACCTTTCTGCGTGCTGGACACACCGGATCTACACCTGGAGTTAAGGTGTGGAGTGCGATTTCGTATGACAGTTTCTTATCGCATGCACCCTGGCTGCAAATTTGTATGTCAGTCTGGTGATTCGACCTGTTGTGCTGCCATTCACGAACAGCATCCAAGGCCATGTTTTCCATCAGGGTGACGTTCACCCGCATACCGCAGTTCTAACTCAACATGCTCTGCAGAGTGTTGACATGTTGCTTGACTTGCTCGATCACTGGCTCAACACCTTTACAGGTACAATGCATTCTAACAGTCACACCGGTTATTAATATATCGGCATTTCACATTTGGAATGGCTTATCTCTCGCTTAAATTAACCTGCGATCTTGCAATCTTATTCACTTAAATACGCAACGACATTTTATGACTCTACATGAATTATTTTTTGATGTGGTGATTTTGTTTCTGTCAGTGTCATAGTGGGCATACTGCACGAGTTCTTACTTGCGTACTTGAGCGTGCAAGTCAACTTTTGTATCCCAATATAGCGTCGACTTGGTAAATCCTCTGTAGGTTTACAGAAGCATGTAGTGCAAGATGCTATGCGGAAGTCACGCAATTCCCGTAAATCATGGGCCAGTGTTTTGTGAGCGTGTTGCAGGCGGCCGATAGCATTGAAAATATGTTCCATCGGATTCAGATCAAGGGTAATTTGCTGGCCAAAACATCTACGTTAGCCTTTTGTCATGCTCTTCAAACTACTGGAGCACGTTTCTGACCTTGTAATACGGGCAGTTTTCCTGCAAGAAGATATCATCGCCATCGGAGAAGTCCCAAATATGAAGAAACGCAGTATATCAGCAGTAATGGTCACGGTCCACATCTGCCATGGTGCCTTCGGTAACTACTACATGCACCATGGAAGCCCAGTTGGATGTCCATCACATCGTAATATTGTACACATCTGCATGTGAACGTGGCACGTTTCGGGAAACCGTAAGTCTAAATCCGGACAAGACCACCGAACTGGTATAACAATAAGCGTGAATGACGCGAACAGGCAACACGTTTAAACTGATGCACGGTGAGTCTCGATATTCGGGTGCCTCATTGCAGTAGTAACTAACAGTATCACTAGGTGAAAGTGGGAACACATATGGGTCATTCCGTTGAAGAGCCCCGAATTCAACAATGTTCTCGGATCACTATGCTTCGAACACTTGTGACTGCACCTGAATTGTATTCGGTCGTCAAATCTACCAGTTTACAGAAAGGGCTAGCCTGCGCCCTCCACGATCTGTCTTGATGCATGAACATTTAACACCTAGACACCTACTCGTGATTAAACCGTCTTTCAACCGTTTACCATACACGCTCGAAACAGAAGCACGTGAACAGCCATCAATTTCGTTGTTACCGATGTGCTCGTTGGTAGGTGCCGAACCACTACAGTGTGCCGTTTGCCACTGCCGCTTATGTCAGCGTATGTACGCATTTCCTACCCGTATCCTCATTAGAATGATTCCTCATACGTCTCTGCTTCGCTTGCATATGTTCCTCACCGTGACACGTGTACGCATTGCCACTATGCGGCATTCAGTCTCACGGTGGGCAGTGATCATAACGTTTTTTTGCTTAACAGTGAATGCTATGTGCTTACAAAACACAGCCTCCCATCAACGTTTGGGCATCTGTTATGCTTCAATTGTAATCTGCAAAAAATCATCACCTGGTTGTATTGACGTCCATTGTTTTAAGCCAAACTATGAGATACTTCACCAGTTCTGTTGTATATTGTAGTACTGACACTGCTATTTCAAAGTAAAGTGACGATGGTTAACGAATCGACCCAAGCTTTTGTCATCAAATATATGCCAACTTCATCTTCCTTTCTACAATGCAATAGATAGTTACTTCCATATTCTATAGAACGTTTCCATGATTTATTTATCGAAATGGTGTGGAACGAATCCGTTTACAAGGCACATCTACAAGATTAGTGTCAACATAAGTGAACACAGTTTCTTTGTCCTACTCATGCAGCTACACAAAAAAATCAAGGGTTTTTTCCAGGCTGCAGCCTTAAATCGAAATTTATCCATGGAACAGAAGGAGTTGTCCAAGGGAAATGATGTTACGCTAGATTTAAAACTTGCTTTGCTACCTGTCAGACATTTCATGTTATTGGGCAAATGCTCAAAAACCATTGTTGGTGTGTGCTGAACTGCTTTCTGAGGCACTAGTAGTTTCGATAATGGATAATGAAGACCATTTTTCCTCTAGTGTTGTAGGTACAGACATGTTCATCTGAAACTGCGATGGATTTTTTGTGGCGAATTCCTTTTGCGAATATATGTATTACGTCAATTAGCTCCTTGAAGAGGATCATACATGACTTCTATGGATGAACAGCACATATTACTCTAACTGTTCGCGTTCGTGCAATCAGTACTTTCCTTCGAAGTGGTGAGTAAACCCAGGAAAGTAATCCATTATTAAGTGGAAATAAGCAAAATATGTCAGGAGAATGCCTCGCTCGTTTCAAAGACTAGCAGTTATACGAAGAGCAAAATCAGATGTACTTTCTTAATTACAACAGTTCCCCACTTGCTACATGGTTACACTTGTTTGATTCCTGGACCTTGCTCAGACACCAAAGTCTCCTGCGGTCGCAAATTAAGACTGGCTGTCCGTGTTTCCTTTTGCGGTGTTAGTGCTCATAATTGTAATGAATAGGAATCTGCGTAGTCTTTGATTTAAAAAAAATATATAGATAACTCATTTGTGTCCTCAGTCCTCATCTGCTAAATTAGTAATCAAATTGTAATTAATCTTAACACTCAAGATGTTTTAAAATTTGTATCAAATACACTCCAGGAAATGGAAAAAAGAACACATTGACACCGGTGTGTCAGACCCACCATACTTGCTCCGGACACTGCGAGAGGGCTGTACAAGCAATGATCACACGCACGGCACAGCGGACACACCAGGAACCGCGGTGTTGGGCGTCGAATGGCGCTAGCTGCGCAGCATTTGTGCACCGCCGCCGTCAGTGTCAGCCAGTTTGCCGTGGCATACGGAGCTCCATCGCAGTCTTTAACACTGGTAGCATGCCGCGACAGCGTGGACGTGAACCGTATGTGCAGTTGACAGACTTTGAGCGAGGGCGTATAGTGGGCATGCGGGAGGCCGGGTGGACGTACCGCCGAATTGCTCAACACGTGGGGCGTGAGGTCTCCACAGTACATCTATGTTGTCGCCAGTGGTCGGCGGAAGGTTCACGTGCCCGTCGACCTGGGACCGGACCGCAGCGACGCACGGATGCACGCCAAGACCGTAGGATCCTACGCAGTGCCGTAGGGGACCGCACCGCCACTTCCCAGCAAATTAGGGACACTGTTGCTCCTGGGGTATCGGCGAGGACCATTCGCAACCGTCTCCATGAAGCTGGGCTACGGTCCCGCACACAGTTAGGCCGTCTTCCGCTCACGCCCCAACATCGTGCAGCCCGCCTCCAGTGGTGTCGTGACAGGCGTGAATGGAGGGACGAATGGAGAAGTGTCGTCTTCAGCGATGAGAGTCGCTTCTGCCTTGGTGCCAATGATGGTCGTATGCGTGTTTGGCGCCGTGCAGGTGAACGCCACAATCAGGACTGCATACGACCGAGGCACACAGGGCCAACACCCGGCATCATGGTGTGGGGAGCGATCTCCTACACTGGCCGTACACCACTGGTAATCGTAGAGGGGACACTGAATAGTGCACGGTACATCCAAACCGTCATCGAACCCATCGTTCTACCATTCCTAGACCGGCAAGGGAACTTGCTGTTCCAACAGGACAATGCACGTCCGCATCTATCCCGTGCCACCCAACGTGCTCTAGAAGGTGTAAGTCAACTACCCTGGCCAGCAAGATCTCCGGATCTGTCCCCCATTGAGCATGTTTGGGATTGGATGAAGCGTCGTCTCACGCGGTCTGCACGTCCAGCACGAACGCTGGTCCAACTGACGCGCCAGGTGGAAATGGCATGGCAAGCCGTTCTACAGGACTACATCCAGCATCTCTACGATCGTCTCCATGGGAGAATAGCAGCCTGCATTGCTGCGAAAGGTGGATGTACACTGTACTAGTGCCGACATTGTGCATGCTCTGTTGCCTGTGTCTATGTGCCTGTGGTTCTGTCAGTGTGATCATGTGATGTATCTGACCCCAGGAATGTGTCAATAAAGTTTCCCCTTCCTGGGACAATGAATTCACGGTGTTTTTATTTCAATTTCCAGGAGTGTAATTCCAAATTGACTGCAAGTTTTTTCTGTGTTATCGTTCAGTTTTTGTCTCAATTCATTTTCAATACACACCAGAAAAAAATGCAGAACCTCAAGGTCTATGTCCAGTGAACGAAACGGTGCAATGTGTTAATACTTACGGGTTGTAGTGTTAGTAATTCATTCGTCACTGTCATCGGCGATCGAATGGCGCTCACGTGGCCAATCTGTGAACCCTCTGTTTTGAATCTGATGGCAGTAACTGCGCTGAGTTTAGAGATCAACAGCGTTTGCAACATTCAGCTTATGCTACAAGCAGACCCCGCCGATGACTGCATATTTGTTGAAGAGCTTCAGCCATTAGGACGTGTTCGCACTGTGGACCTGCGGGAACCTGCGTGGATTTGCCGACAGACTGCTGCACTTGGCCGGCTGGTGTGACCGTGCGGTTCTAGGCGCTACAGTCCGGAACCGAGCGACCGCTACGGTCGCAGGTTCGGATCCTGCCTAGGGCATGGATGTGTGTCATGTCGTTAGGTTAGTTAGGTTTAATTAGTTCTAAGTTCTAGGCGACTGATGACCTCAGAAGATAAGTCGCATAGTGCTCAGAGCCATTTTTCTGCACTTGTTGTGTACAGTGGTGCGTCGCAGCTTCCAGGAGAGGTCTGTGGAACATTTATATGCTCGCCGACCTGGTTATGGACGTCTGCGTAGTGCAGAGGCGCATTAAGATCGACGCACTGTGCGAGCAGCGGTGGTCCATTCAACATCATCCAGGGACGAGGGAATTCGTAGCACCTGCTGTTTCATCATTGGCGTCTGGAAACCGTCTTCTTGCAGCAGGATTAAGATCACGTGTGCCTCTCGCCAGACTACCACTGACAACACGACTTCGGCAGAAGATGCTTGATCCGTGTGCGGCTCGCATTCTTGCCGTTCATAGCTTGACGTCGTGTAATAGCGGTAGTGGCGTCTCGATACCTTCTTGTGTTAAGGATGCCCCTGAGTTGTTAGTATTGTTTGTCCATGAGTGGCAGTAGCAGCGGTTATCGAAAGCCAGTACTGTGGTACTGTATTTGGTGCCACGGCTAGTATTCCGGGTCTTCGTGTGTGTCAGGCAGGTCGACTTCGGACGGAGCAGCGAGGAGGTCCACAGCGCGAGGCCAGGCCGCGACCGCTGGTGGCGTGCAGGCTCTGTCGGACCGAGGGGCTGCAGCTGACAACTGAAACCAGGATGTTTGAAGTTGAGTGAACCGTGCCCAGTACTGAAACCTCCACTGTTTGAGATCTCACTGTTGTTTGCGTGTTGCTGCTCCCAGGGTCGGTGAGGCCAACCACAGCAAGTGAAGTCTGTGTGGTTGGCGAAAGCTATTAGCCGCCTTCTACTCCTTGATATTAATTTGGATTTAGTATTATTCTTATTAGTGAAGTGCAACCAGCTGTATATTCTGCCTTGTAGCCGCTAACGCCCCAATTACCTGCCTTGGAGGTTAGCGTACTTTTCCGGCAGTATACCTTTTCTCGTCGTGTTGATGCTGTCCGACATGGCGTGTAGTTCGGCAGACCCTCGAATTGTACTGTGCATATGTTTTGGGGGTCTACCTTGGTTCTAGTGTTTCCCTCCGGCCTTGGATATGTTTCTGAAAACGTGGTGCTATCCGTCCCTCCGCCCTTGCCTAAAAATATTCCATCGTTCTATCGGGAATCGGACGGGTAGTCGGTCGGTCGACGCTTAAGCTAGCCCTATTGTGAGTTGCCATCCGGTACAACTCTTGGCTGCTTGTCTCACCGCTTACACACATGAAGTCACCTTCCTCAGGTCGATCCAGGGAGCATGGTCTGTGGATCACCCCGTCTTATCCGGACAAGTTGTCATAATTGTTTAAAATTTACTCTAATGTTTTACCATGTAATTGCCTTCCCCACTTGTAATTCCGGCCTCCAGCCGTTAATTGTTTGTAACACTGCTTATGGCCTTCTGCCAACAAATTATTTTAAATTTTCTCTTAATAATGCCTGCAGCCGTCACTATATCATGTTACAGTTCGTTAAGATTGTTTTAAAAGGGTTTTAGTATTTTAACATGCAGCTGCCTTCCTTACTTGTCATTCAGGCCTTCATCCGTTGAGTATTCTAAAAGCAGCTTGTGGCCTTCAGCCCTCAATGATTTTGAATCCTTTATTAATCAGACCTTCAGCCGTTAATTGTTGTAACATTGCTTGTGGACTTCAGCCGACAGTAACTTGCAATTCTTCTAATAAGGCTTTTAGCCGCCAGTGTAGTAAAATCTTTTAGAAATTTGTTGTTTGAAAATAAAGTGTATGTGTTTCCTGTGCAACCAACGGTAACTGATTAGGCCCCGTCCACACCATTCCTGATTTCCCAAAGTCCCACGTCTCAATGTTTACTCTGTTATCGTGAAAAAGTTGACTGGAGAGTGGAATGGCGCTCAGTTATCTTCAGTGGTTAGAGTAGGTTCTGTCTGTATGCGAGTAACAGATGTACACGAGTACAGGGTAGACCTGGTGAGCGCACATTCCAGAGCGCATTCCCCCACGACATACAGGTTCCACCCCGGGTTCCATGGTTTGAGGTGGGCGAGGGGTGGAGGGGTATCAATTACAACTCACGATCTCATTCGGTGTTGATGTGGAGCAAACTAACCAGCGCCAGTTACGGTGCGAAGATTAGTATTCTCGCCTACTGCCATTTCTTCGACAGATAGGTGATATGCTTTTTCAGCGAAACAGTGCACGTCTACATACAGTTGCTCCGATGCAAAGTTCTCTTCGTGGTCCACAACAACTTGCCTGGTTACCAAGATCATAGGAACTCTCGCCCGTTAAACACATATGGGACATGATGACGCGATAACATATTCATTCCTCAGAGCCAGGCCCTGTTAGAATACACGGTTGCGTTGACGCCAGAGGCAGATGCACCGTGTATTGATGCGATTGGTTGGGCACCGTTTACTGAGGCATGTGTGTTTCATTTGGTGCGGGGGCACCGTGAATTGATGCTATTGTTTGGACACCGTTTACTGCGGCATGTGGGTTTCATTTGGTGTGGAGATTGGATTCATATACTTCTGCAGTGATGAACTACCCGACACCTTACGCGTCTGTATAATGAGCTTGTCCATGAAGGTGTTGCATTTCCTTCCCAGGAATAACTGTTGATGGCATGATCATCGCCGTCAGCGAAGCCAAATATTACGTTATTCGTCTCCTGGTTTAAAACATAAAGAAGCTGCAGAACCACGAATAGTGAATAAGATTAACAACAGGAACTTCTGCACTGTTAGCATCAAAGTGAGTATGACACTACTGAGTTAACACATCTTTAATTTTTCTGATGATGTCACTCTTCATAAACTACCAACCTACCTGTTTTATCTTTAGGGCTCTTCAAGGGGTTTCTTTGTTTCTATTCTGAGTGTGAGTTTTCAAGCAGAGGAGAGCAACCAGTGAGCAGACACATACAGGAACATCACCGCAAGCGGACCGTAAAAGATGTATGCAACCGACCCCTAGTGCCTTGCCCATTTCCGTTATTCCTTCGCTTGTAGCAGAGAGAAGCGGATATATCTCGTAAAGTTACGGCCTGTGACCGAATGACGTGGGTGTTTGAGAGACAGATCCAATTTCCGTAGAATATATGACTACGGACAACTCTATGCATTAACAGTCCCACTAACTTCAGCACTAGGATTATTTAGACATCGTGGAACACATTTCACCACACTGCGATCGTTGTTGTTGCGCTCCGAATCGTCCGCAGCAAATCTAGGCAGTAGTAATTATTTAGCAAACAACCATTATTAAATGACAACTGATGATGTAAGAAAAGGAGGGTGCGGCAATAATTTCTTAAACGAAATGTTATATTGACGGTGAATAAAGATGTCATACAGTGATCACTATTTCTATAACACCCTATTCAAAATATAAACAATTTGTTTAAAATTGCCAGCAAGTGAAGTTCTCTTTATTTGAAGCTTTCCTGTTGCACATCACATTTATAGAAACAACGGCAGAAATCAAACCACAGATCGCTAACGAGTACGGAAAATTTGTTTTATATATTTTATGATACGGGACACTGAAAATGCACTTCCAGGTTAGTTAAGATATTTCTCTATCTTACTGTCATAGATTTGATGCAGCCATTATAACCGTGGCACAGTCTCGTGTGTTTCGACAATCTGCTTATTTATGAATATGGGCGAACTATACTTTGCCAGTTCTTTAAAACGACAAATTAGCCTTCCTCATCACACTTTGTTGTGTCACTGAGACGATGCTTGTGTTACTGGTTTAGTACTGTATTTATATTATAGGTCATTATAGTGGGAACATCTCAAGCGTAATTTACCTACCAGGATTTTCGCATATTATGCAGTCTCTTCATTTTGAGAACAGTAATCGGAAGTAACGAAAAGATGTATTAGCCAGTTGCTATCATCAGTTATTTTTGTACTGTAGTACTTAATGCTGTTATGGCACAGAACTGGGGCAGAAATCAGAAAAAATGTTTTTTAAAAGTCACCGGCCATTGCCATAGGCAGTAAAGTCATGCCAAACACAGACTCGGAAGCAGAAAGCTAGCCATTACGCTGTAAATGGGTCACATAAAAGACACTGTCTGCCGAGTAGGGAATAAGCATTCAGCAGAAAAGAGGATCAAATCAAAGGACGGGAGACAAGCATATTCGTTAGCTTGTTAAGCACGTTTAAAGAAACTGTGCCTAGTTTGTAATAGCACGTGTCGAGCAACCGGCATAGCAGTTCACAGCCTGTTAACTGAACAGAGCAGAATAAGGAGGACACATTCGGTTAAGAACAGAGCTTAGCGTCATAGCCTCCTCCCTTTAGGCACTTGAGCTCTCCAGGACTTGTCATGAGTTTATCAGTTTGTTACAGGGCACTCACAATAATAGCACTCGTTTCCATTATTACGTACAGTAGTGAATCAATGTCCTAGTTGCTCCAGCATAGTCTATGAACTAGTCGAAGATGCACTCAAGGTTGCCTTGGCTGGATTAAGTTCATGTTTCTCGACGCCTACCATCTACTGATGGAGAAACTGACTGTCTTTCGGCAACACCAAATAGTATAGTGCTGACAATTCCGGACTTCAACAGGGCCTCTTGGGGTTGACGTTTCTGCTCAACATTCAGGCAACTTCTGTTGCTGAACCCTACCAAGGAGAGATCAACCGACTACACGACTACCGACACCAGGCACATAGTGGACGAGCCATCAAGAGTCATCCTACAGTCCTGAGTGGGACGGACTACACTCCGTAGCCTGCGCGAGAACCACCTCGCGCCGGGCCGCCATCGCCCCGCTCACTGGCGGCGCCGCTCCGCCAGGGTCGCTGGCCTCACCTCCTGGGTGTGTCACCGCTCAGCTTACTCCGCGGATGTCAGCTAGAATCCAGCATGCAACTAAATTAGAAACAGCTGAGGCTGCTCCCCAGAAGAGCGATAACTTGTAAATATTGTGAATAAGTAACTGAACTCTAATAATGTTTTAGTGGCGTCATTGACATTCCACGGGTTTCCCAAGACCTATCCTGACTTCACGCAGATGTGTCTCCGCTCAGCCCTCAGTTATTCATCATCAACGTCCCTCCAAAAATGGTATTTGGTGAAATCAACCATTGTTTAAAACTTCAAAAAAGTAATCTGATGATGGTTCACGTATCGTATACACAGTTTGGTGTACACCATTTTCAGTAACAGATGCTACCCATAAACCGTAATAAAATTATGAAAGTACAGCTTGTTGTACCTGGAATATAATGTCTTAATAACGCAAAGCTGTACTATATAAAGAAACTGTTTTACGTTTCATCCACGTATATCTACGGCTGACCTTGAAAGAGTGCAACATAAAAATAGATTAAAGATTAAGCTGTCTAGGTGATTGCAATTTCAAATCGTTCTTCTAGTGAAACGTTAAGTACAAAATAAAGTTACCAATTGTTTGTGACTTCTACAAGCTTTAACATAATATGACCAGGTATGTATTGCTCGCAGTACATACAACGAAAGCATAACATCTAGAAAAATAAGCCAATAACATCCTCTCAAAAGTGTTCGTACTATGATGGTTTTACCTCTTCAGGCTCCAGGCTCCAAACCAATAAAAGAGAAAAAAACTGATCCCTCTAGGAAACAACGGCCTTCATAAGTTTCCTGCTACGGAACATTGTGTCTTATCATCTTCTCCCATAAAAGGATTGGTGTTGTGAACCGTAACTGTAAAACTTCAAAAAAATGGCAGATGATGAAAGGATATTCTTTTAGCGCCAGTGGAACATAGCAGCAAGTAGTACTAAAACGGAAAGAAATGAAGAGCTGTAGACTAATTAGCCACTCAGAAGCGTCCGTTGTGTTTTATAGTTTAGAAGTTGATGCATTTTCACCGACACCTAAAAAGGTGTTTGGTGAAGTGAACCCTTGCAAAAGAACTTCTAGCAACGTCAAGTGGCTCTAAGACACGCTCTACCCCCTTCCCGCTCTCACCCCAACCCAGAAAACGACACTTCCGCTGCCCTAATGCTTTCCTAAGGCACAGCCCTCCAACTGTGGTATACAGTGTGGTCTATTGATCGTGACCGGGCCAAATATCTCACGAATTAAGCGTCAAACGAAAAAACTACAAAGAACGAAACTTGTCTAGCTTGAAGGGGAAACCAGATGTCGCTATGTCTGGCCCACTAGATCGCGCTGCCATAGGTCAAACGGATATCAAGTGCGTTTTTTTAAATAGGAACCCCCATTTTTTAATTACATATTCGTGTAGTACGAAAAGAAATTCAATGTTTTAGTTGCACCACTTCTTTCCGCTTTGTGATAGATGGCGCTGTAATAGTCACAAACATATGACTCACAATTTTAGACGAACAGTTGATAACAGGTAGGTTTTTAAATTAAAATACCTTTTATTTCGGTTGTTCCAATGTGAACTTATGATTTCTGAGAACGCATGCTGTTACAGCTTGATTACCTGTAAATACCACATTAATGCAATAAATTCTCAAAATTATGTCCGTCAACCACAATGCATTTGGCAAAACGTGCAACGACATTCCTCTCAACAGCGAGTAGTTCGCCTTCCATGATGTTCGCACATGCATTGACAATGCGCTGACGCATGTTGTCATATCCTTCAACTTTCCCCACAGAAAGAAATCCGGGGACGTCAGATCCGGTGAACGTGCGGGCAATTCAATACCGCTTCAACCGCAGGCGAGCTATGTGTCGGACATCCATCATGTTGGAAGTACATCGCCATTCTGTCATGCAGTGAAACATCTTGTAGTAAAATCGGTAGAACATTACGTAGGAAATCAGCATACATTGCACCATTTGGACTGCCATCGATGAAATGGGAGCCAATTATCCTTCCTCCCACAATGCCATAAATTAACCCGCCAAGGTCACTGATGTTCCACTTGTCACAGCCAACGTGGATTTTCCGTTGGCCAATACTGCACATTATGCCGGTTTACGTTACCGCTGTTGGTGAATGACGCTTCGTCGCTAAATAGAACGCGTGCGAAAAATCTGTCATCGTCCCGTAATTTCTCTTGTGCCCAGTGGCAGAAATGTACACGACGTTCGGAGTCGTCGCCCTGCAATTCCTGGTGCATAGAAATATGGTACGGTTGCAGTCGATGTTGATGTAGCATTCTCTACACCGACATTTTTGAGATTCCCGATTCTCGCGCAATTTGTGTGCTACTGATGTGCGGATTAGCCGCGACAGCAGCCAAAACACCTACTTAGGCATCATCACTTGTTGCACATGTGGCTGTTCACTTCCTGTACCCTTAAATAACGTAACTGTCCGGCGAACGGTCCGGACACTTGGATGATGTCGTCCAGGATACCGAGCAGTATACATAACACACGCCCGTTGGACATTTTGATCACAATAGCCATACATCAACACGATATCGACCCTTTCCACACTTGGTCCATTTTAACACGGGTAATGTATCACGAAGCAAATACCGTCCGCACTGGCGGAATGTTACCTAATACCACGCACTTATACGTTTGTGACTATTACAGCGCCATCTATCACAAAGCGAGAGAAGTGGTCGAACTAAAACATTGATATTTCTTTACGTACCACACTAGTATGTAATAAAAAACGGGGGTTCCTATTTAAAATAACGCAGTTGATATCCGTTTGACCTATGACAGCGCTATCTAGCGGGGCAACCATAGCGCCATCTGGTTTCCCCCTTCAAGCTAGACGAGTTTCTTTCTTTGTAGTTTTTTCGTTTTATGGTTATTTCGTGAGATATTTGGCCCGGTCACTATCAATGGACCACCATGTGTAGTGGGTAAACCATCTATTTCGCCTTTTGCTAGCAAGTACTTTCAAAGAGATTACACAAAAAATGGGTTATTTATTTAACTGTGGAAACTTGACTCTGCCCACAAGAGCTACATCGAAAATAGATAATATAGAAAAATGAGACAACAGTGTCCCCTAAAACTGATCATAGGTAAAAGTTTCACTATTTTAGACTGATTGGGTATGGGATATGAACTCTTATTGGCAACGATGCGAGTATGTCCGACACCATCCACAGAAAAAAGCAACTGCCAACGTCACAGACGAGAGTGATGTCATATTCCACCTACCCTTGCTGTAGGAAGTTTTCGGATTGTCCTGTTTCAAAGAAAGTGGATGGGTTGGGGTGCTTAAGAAGGAGTGTTATTGGACAATAAAATCCTGAGTTCTTACTGAGAGAAGAAAGTGAGTGTGTTGTCTTTGAACATTGGTGGCCTATTACCAATGGGATGGTGTGGTTTAGGAAATTATAAGGAGAGAGGAAGGGTCATTTCTTATGAATTGGGAAGTGTGAGAGCGGAGGGGGAGGAATGTGGCTTAGAAAAGGGGTATAGTTCAGTACAGGGGAAAGGCATGATGAAATCATAAGTTTGCCCCTCCATGTAGGCAACTCAAAGCTCAAAGATCAAAATTTATCTGGAATGCCTGTCGCTCTTATCTCATATTCCAAATGTTCCATGGCATTCATACTAATTTCTATGCAATGAATTTAGTGCAAAGTGTGATGATTTACTTCAAAACAACGCAATATATATCAACACAAGCACATCAAGCATATGAAGGGAGGTAAATTATTGCATACTCTTGAATATTAGAATTAACGTGATCTCAACTAATTACGCTTATACAGATTCAGGGATGCAACACAAAGCAATGCGCAACATTTTTACAATTATAATTACAGTTATAATCACAGTGCAGTCCGTAGTGAATGTAGTTAAGATTTTAATGTTATGAGACAGGTACAAGATTACTATTGTGATTGATTAATATAACATTCTATTCTATGAAAGAATTATCGGACTTGCGGACGCCAAATCGCCTTTTTCTTTTACTAGTAAGTACGGACAACTGTGAACATTAGTCCGTTATTTTTATGTTTAACGTAAATGTGGATACTTCAGTGACGCCACTTATTGTTGAGGTGTGGGTATAGAAAATATGCGATCATGTTTAACTGATGACAATTTTGTAGTCTTACATACCTACATGGGTAGAATATCCCTTCAAAACAGCCTCTGTCATGACTTTCTCTTTTTTCTACTCATCCCAAATATGGTGATAGCTCCAGGTATTTTTCTAGATTGATTCCATGATTTATCCAAACGTACTTTTTGATGATATTTTAAGGAAATCTCTGACAAAACTCTTGCATTTCAGAAAGTCGATATTTTGTGTTTATGTAAGGACCACCATACTTTCACACCAGTGTCTGCTTTTACCACACTCAAAACTTAATCACGTGACAATGCACTTTAAAAAAAAAAAAAAAAAAAAAAAAAAAACTGCCTGCAAATTAGTGACCAAAGAATAGTCCAAGCTTCCGTTTCATACATTTTGTTGAGCTACTAAATTTGCTACTTCCTTTTTTAGTAAAATTGATGACTAAGCTGACGTTGACTACGTCATCATTTGATAAAACTACCGACGTTTCACGTACCATTACAGACAGTTTTCATCACCCTGACACAGGGTGCCTGCAGTAGTACCCAAAACCTCGATAGTTCCTGTTATTGTCAATGATGTTGACCGTAATTGTACACGGTATGCACAACAGTAATAATCAATTGTAAACAAATTGCATCATACAGTGTTTTTTAACGCCACGAACGGTCTTGTCCTCCATTCAAGAGGTCATTGAGACTTGCGCAATATCAGCCTGATAAACACTTATAGCCAGAGCGGCTGAAACAAATCTGGAGTACATATATATATATATATATATATATATATATATATATATATATATATATATATATATATATATGTGTGTGTGTGTGTGTGAGAGTGTGTGTGTGTGTGTGTGTGTGTGTGTGTGTGTGTGAATGTGGTGTCTGTTCTTTCGAACATGTCTGAAAGAACAGGCACAACACATTCATATAATTTTATAGGCCCAGCTGCTAGCTAGGCAGTGAATCCAGCTTTTTCAGTGCGGACGCACAAATATGCCTGACCTCCTGTGGGAATCTCGGAAGAGCGAATATGGAGGAAACTGACAGGGGCTGCAGATAAGTGGTGCTCGATGGCAGTGTGGATCCGTCTTGAGACGAGCCGAGATAGTCCGTGCTGGTGTGATAGCACTGTGTCCCGGATGGCGCGGAGGTTACCGCACGTGTGTAGTAAGCAGTAAGAAGATCCCAGTTTCGAATCTCGGTCTGGTACACATTTTCACTCGTCGCCGCCGATTCCGCGTAACGTGCCGATGAAGCTGATAGAAGTGAAGCCTCCTGTCTCCTTTCGTTTCTTCCTCTCTCCACCTTCAATTGACATACCATGTATAACAGATTCTGCGTGGTGTCTGTTCTTTCGAACATGTCAGAATGAGCAGAAACTACGCACTCAGATAATGAGTAATGGTCAGTACATCAGTAGTGTATCGATAAGTTGAGAATTTGGGTCTGTTTGGGGTTGTGCGTGCGTTATCGGAGTAGCTGCGATGACCACTGTGTCCGGATGGTGCAATGGCCAGCATATCTGGCTAGTAAGCAGGATATTCGAATCCCAGTGTGGCACAAATTTTCAACTTTCCCCACTGATTTGAATCAATTCGTACTGGCAGCTAATGTCATTAATTCCTTTATGGCCTGATTCACAGAGGCTGCAGGATCAAATATTTATTCAGAGCAATCATTACTTGTAGTAACGTTAGACTAATAGCTAATAATGTAATTATATCAACTCATAAAATTAGAACCATCGATAAGAATTTTATTAGCAGCCTGCAGCATTTAATTGCCTTATTATGACGAGCAGACATTCTTATTTACTGAACTCTTGCCGATACGAACCACTGAACCACATCACGCTGGGGGGGGGCTGGGAAATTAGTTTGCTAGCCTTCGCAGGCAGTGTCTTCAGTAGTGCAGCTGGCGTTGTTTGTGCAACCAGAGAGACAGTCGTGTGCGGCACATTGCTGGCTGTGTTATATGCGCAAATGACTCAATGAATATTCAGTGATCGCAGGAATGCGTCCCTGCCATGCGGCGGAGGCGTGTGTACAACGTAAAGCCCTGACGGCGCTGCTTCAGCACACACACGCGCTTAACGCAATAGCAGATGGCCCAGTGATCACGGTGCCCGTGGTACATCATCAGTGTGTGTAAGACGGTGACGTGGTTTAGTGCAGCAAGGGCGAGGAACCGATAAACGTGTGATTACGTGTAACAGTGAAAAAATCTAACTATCGCGGTACAAAGAAATGGGCTTGTAACGAAGTTGAGACTAGTTATATTAAGAAACACAGACGTATCTTCTTCTACAGTTTAAATCGATTTCAAACTAGAGTCTTGCCCCCGCACATGGAAATAGAATGAAACAGTTTGATATTAACCGCCCGCCCCCCATTTCCAGTAAACCATGTATTTTCGTCGGTAAAGAAGAATGGTTTGCAAAGATGAACAGCTGAACATCGAGATAATTTGAATACAGACCGAAAAATGCCCTTTTCAAGGATACGTACTAACGACTGAAGCCGAACAACACTTTCAAAACGCTGTATGCCAAATACAAGACGTTCGAAGACCTCACATTTTGAAAATATACAAAGCTACAGTAGCAGGAAATACAATTAAAGATTTGATCAAATCATACTGCGACTAAGCGTATATAATACAGATACTTAATACTAGTAATAAGACTTCTTACACTATGTGAGTTTTGCATCTGTTATTCCAAAGAGGACTTTGTCCTGGAATATCATTTCAACGGAATGCATAGTGTCTTGAAAAAGTGTATTAGGATGAGCATCAAGCGAAGTTTTACTTTGCAGCAGCAATTTGAGCAGCAATTGGTACCACATTGACACACCCAACTGCTACAAATCGGTTACTTCAAGGACAACTCCGAGCCAAACGTCCTGTAGCGTGGATCCACTGACCCCAATCCATCGCCATTTGCGATTTCAGTGATGTCAGGCGAGAGGTCATTGGTGGAAAGGGTGCAGATCTGCTGTGTTTTCTGACGATAGCTGGTTCTGCCTCGGTGTCAGTGACAGCTGTTTATTGGTTTGAAGGAAGCCGGTAGAGGGTGTGCAGCCAACCTTCCTGCGTGCTACACACACTGGAGTTACACCTGGAGATATGGCCTGGGATCGATTTAGTATGATGGCAGAACAACTTTCGTCGTTATCCCCCGCACCCTGACTGGAAAACTGTACATCGGTCAGGCGATTCGACCTGTTGTGTTCCCATTAATGTACAGCATTCCAGGTGGTGTTACCAACAGGTTAACTTTCACCCACATACCGTTGTTGTAACCCAAAATGCTGTACAGAGTGCCAAAATGTTTCCGTGGCCCGCTCGATCACCGGATCTGTCTCCAACCGAGCATGTGGGACATCATCGTTTGACAACCCCCAGCGACATCCTCGATCAGCGTTAGCCGACCAAGTGCAACAAGCATGGAACTCCATTCCACAAACTGACATCCGGCACCTATACAACACAAAGCATGCACGTTTCCATGCTTACATGCAACATTCTGGCGTTTACACCGGTTGTTAAGGTACCAGGATGTGACATTTCCAATGGCTTATCTTGTGCTTAGATTAACGTGTGAACTAGCGATATGAATCACTTAAATATTTTACTTTGACAACTGTATTCTCGAAATGTCATTATTTTTTGGTGTTGCTATTTTTTTCCGTGTATGTATGCATTTTGTACTTGTTATACAACGGGGTCAACTACTTCATAAATATTTGAAAAAAGGGAAATATAAAGTTAAACTTTTCCTACACTGCTCATTTCCGACGTGTCCCCATTCCAGTGCTCCTAATTTCTTCCAGATTCGGTTGTCTCTGTTAAGAGAACGAAGTTCAGCCGTGTACTGCTTAACACTAAAGGTGTGCTTAACTACAATGAAAATTCATGTGCCTGTCTCAATGTATGTTATTGCACAGCATATTGGTATCTACCAATATTCATCACTTATCTTTTTACTGAGGCACGTTTTTCTAATGAACGAAGTGGTTACTCTATGGCTTCTTTATTTTAGGATGATATCATGGGCTAGTCATCATCAGGGTGCTATCATTTGCATTTCGTGAAGCGTACTCTTTTATATGTGTCTTTTAATTTTCAATGAAATCTAAGGTCTAATACAGATTAGCTACTTCTCTTGATGCATAGCTACTGAAATCTGTTTCAAAATTCAATATAATTATTTATTTAGTCCTGCTCTAAGGGTAATCTTAAGAAACGATGAATAGTAATTATGTTTAAGATTGTGGTCGAGACGAAATTTCTATTATCACTCCATCGGTCTAGTCTGTGCTGTGGTTGGTATTATTTGGTTATCATTCGGGTAACAGGAAAAGTAGGTCCCCGGACTGTCGAGGTCTGATGTTCAGCGCCGCCTTAAGGTGCAAACAACACAGGAAATCCCTGCAGAGCCAAGCTGACAGTGGCGCCAGTGGAATCCCCGGTGGAAGGTTTGCGTACCATTTTTAGAAATGAAAACAACCTATTTCCATGCTCATTAAACTGTAGTTTATTTTTAAACGCTCTTTTAAGATCCCAAGGAATGGTCAGTAGTGTATGTACCAGGCAGGGAAGGGGTGAGTGGGGGAGCAACTGGTAGGTCGCTTCAGTAGAAAAATGTTCTTGGATGGGATCTGATGTTGTGGTCCTGTCTTGTCTCGAAATACAACTTAGTGCTGCTGCTTCTGCCATAGTATAGAGAGTGTGAGTCCGTCTGGTTTGTTGGCGGATGACACTACTATGCAAAGTATTTGTCCTATCTCTGGATATTTGTAGGAGGAATAATTGAAAACGCCTGTAAATGAAACTGCATCAACTCAGGTGATAAAATTGTTAGACATGAACGACATTCCTGGAATAGCCAAACGGAGTGTGACAAGGGCATTAATATAAGATGTCCAGTTACAATCTGAGAACCTGTCGAAAACCTGAATAGCCATGTTTTGAAGCGCGGATGTTGCGAGCCGCTTGGGATGAAAGGTTCTTTAAGAAACGGACAGTGATATCGAGCTATGTCAACTCCAGTGCAGTGGCCAGCAGCCCTAGGTTTCTTGGTTGGGAACCCATGGAACCAACAGCCCAATCGAGGTGGTCCCACAGATTGGGTTTAAATCCGGCGTGTTCTGTGGCCAGGGGATTGCGGGAAACTCATCGTGATGCTGTCAGTACACTGTGAGGTGTGTGGCACGTTGCGTTTTCCTGCTAGTAGATGACGTCATGCCGGCGGGAAAAACACTGCACGTAGAGGTGGACATGGTCCTCAAGGATAAATACATATTTGTGCCATCCTGACAGAAATGTCATGAAAATATTCCACAGACAAGTTCAGCATGGTGTTTAGCATCTGTATCACGGAGTAAAAAACCTGACTCGTCTTAAAATGTCACCTCTCGCGACTCGTTGGACATACAGTTGCGGCATTCGTTTGTAAATTCCGGCCTTCGTCATCGATGAACAGCAGTTAGCTTGGGTGCAGGAACCAGGCGACCCATAGGCAGCATCGTTCGCTGAACAGTTTATAGCTCCTTGGTTCATCTGGCGATCAGATGCTCAGCATTTGCATCTCTGTTCGCCAGTACACATCTCCGCAGCCGAAGATCACACCTGTCATGCATGGCCTGTGATTCATCATAGTCGCCTCCACGCTGATTTTGGATTGCACCATTCAATCATGCACGATATACTTTAATCATGGTGGCACGCGAACAGTTTACAAATTTATAAGTTGGAAATGTTTCTACTCTCGCACCGAAGCCAATGATCATAATCTTTTGGACATCAGATAAATCGATCAGTTTCCCCATTGTGACAACAACAACTTCTGCACTGTTCTGTCCCCCCTCCCCCCCCCCCCCATCAGCCACCCATCCACCTCCCCCCCCCCCCACTCAACCCACACCGACATGCTTTACGTACTCTCCACTGCTAGTGCTGCTGCCACTTGCCGTCTCTGAGTGGTTATTGCAGTTATTGCACGTTGATGTTGAACATAGGCGATGGTCTCATTAATGTGACTGGACCGCGTACCCTGTTCTGGATAATTATATTTCCGAAAATTTACATTCGCTCTGGTGGGGGATAATGTGCTCTGATACGGGTAAACACTCGCCTTCCGCAATGCCATGAAGATGAAGTCTAAATAAATACAACCTAATTGGGAAAATAATCGGTTTGTCCACTAAACTTACGACTGTGTGCCCCCTATTCAAAGGCGACTTGCGATACACAAGTGATACTTGGATCAATTCGTCTGTAAAAAGTTACTTTCTTTAGAAAGAGAAAATTATCAATAGAAATGGATGGTGTTGATGTATAAATTGATGATACCCAGTCCTGAAGAACTATTAAACAATATAATGCACTAACAATGAGTTTTATGAAATTTTACAGCATAAATTAATTGTATGGTTACACAAATTAAACTCATGGTCAGTACATTTTTTATTTGTTTAATATCTGAAATTGTTCAGGTTTATTTCTCACGGTCAATTCATCCCATTTTATAACTTCTTATGCAGCGAGCTTTGACTCCTGACACCTGCATGGCTTGTCTGGATTGCCAGGTTGGAAGGATCTTAACTCGAGAGATTTTAGCACAAGAATCGTAATGAGTTTTTCTTTGTATAAAAGTGTGGTACAATGCGTTTTACCGCTCAGTGGTTATAAGTTCGTTAATGCTTCGGAGATTAGTCAACTGAACTTAGGTGCGAATTTTCCATTGAGTGCTGCATTCCATTAAGATCAGTTCCACTGGTAATATGTATATGTGGATGTTGTGTATAGTGATCACTGCGGTACCAGCATCTTTAGTAACTGGACTATGTGGCACTTTCGTATCCATTGTAACACTACATGGTTGGTTGTGCAAGGATTGTGTAGCTAATGACAGTTCAACCAAAGGTTTAGTAATTGAAAATTGAAATTTATGGTAAGGTCTTATGGGACCAAAATGCAGAGGTCATCGGTTCCTAAGCCTACACACTCCTTAATCTAACTTAAACTAACTTACGCTATGGAAAATACACATACCCATGCCCGAGGGAGGACACGAACCTCCGACGGGAGGACCCGCACGGACCGCGACAAGGCGCCCTAGACCGTGCGGCGTTTACTAATTTATCGTAGCATATGGCCTGTCATATACTCAACATGATTAGAGAAAAACTATGACTTGAAGAGTACTAGCGAAACAAATTTATGTCTTTTATATTTTACTGGTGGAGGTACCGACTTCTTGTGAGTCATTAATTTGTTCGATGTCTACTATCAAGCCTATTCGATAAAAGTTTCATATTTGTGGTAGTGCACCAGAATATTAGACGAACACAAATTTGTGTAAGGTCTTCTGGACATGTACAGCGCACGTTTAAGGGGTCGTCCAAGAAATCTAACATTCGCTTTCCCTACTACTTGTTTCAGGTCTTCCTCTTATTTCATATCGCTTCGTAATATTACCCGCAGTTGGTGGGTGCGAGGATTGTAGAGAAGTAATCACGGTTACGTATAGAGTTAGGTAGGTTTGCTAACAGAAAGGAATATTATGAAATTTGATGAAATAAATGACTAAGACATATAAAAGAAAATTATATATTAGATAAAAGAGTTTGTCAGCCAAACAATACCTATGATAACATCGCATATTATTCTGAAAATAGCTGCTAATCGATGTGTGTGTTCCTAGTCAATCACTGCCGCTGTTTCACTTGTGGGAATAATCACTGCTCCGGTGTATGTTGTTATCCAGCAATGATGCTGCTGATCATGTTTTCGAGCGCCATAAATACGCTGTTATCATTAATAACAGAGCTTTCTTTTTGTTTAAATACTAGTGGAGAAACTAGGCGTCCTCCAGATATTTATTTACCATAGTGCGTCAACACCGTACCATGCAGCGCCTGACCTCGTGCTTATTGTTTATGACGTCACATCTCCCGAACTACATGTCGTGCAAAGACATAACTTTGTAGGTACATTCAGCGGCATATGCGGATTTCGTCCGCATAATGTACAGCGAATGGAGTTAGTAGCAATGAAGTAATAATCTCAAACGTCATTCCTGATGGGAGTTTTCCACCCATCTCACTGATTGTGACGCTTACCTCCTGAACAATGTGCCGTACAATGACATATTACTGTAGATGTATTCAGCCTCATATGCGGATACTGTCTGCGAAATTTATTGCGAATGTAGTTAGTAACAAACAGGTAATAAATTTGAACCTCATACGTGATGCGATTGTTCCTCACGTATCGCATTGCTTATGACGTCATACCTGCTGAACTTTGTGTAGTACAGATTTTCCGCTTACATTCAATGGTATATGTGCATGCTGTCTTAAACGGGTCACGAATACAGTTAGTAGTTAAGAAGTAATAAATTATTACGTCATGTCTCATGCGGTAGTTTTAGTGACTGAACAGTGGCAAAATAATAAACGTTAAACATTTTCTTTCATCATTTTGTAGGGGTCCTCAGCAAGAAAAAATTTCTTGGGGGTCTGAAATTGTATGCAAAGTTTGTTTCAAGTCTCTGTGTGCTCTCTTTAAACTTGGTGGATAATGTCTGGGAATTCAAACGTCGCTGGCTAAGCTTCTTTTTCCCACCCACCCCTTGAATAGTAGGTGGTTCTTACCCCCACACCGACTGTCGCCCAACAGTAAGGTACATGTGTACCAAGTCTGGACACACACTTGAAGGGATTCAAGATTTCAGTAATTCTAATGCTTATTTGGAAATGAAACAACAATGCTTTAGTTTAGCTTATTGATTAGGAATCCAAACCAACACTTTCAAATCTCGATTCGAAGATCAAGTATTAAACTAACAACAGTGAGAATCTATGATAAAGTTATCACCCAATAACTTCCCCTAGACGTGCAGTAATCTCATGCAGAGAAACGTAAATATGTATGGTCATAGGTTGATTTTCTCCGTTATATCCCTGCATTTATGAGGAATAACTTCATAACCACAATAATTCATCAATAAGCGTATGTTTACGTTGCTTTTTATTATTTTGCGCACTTGAAACCAAAATTATGCAGACAGTATGCGTTACGAGTGGTAAAAAGTGAAGCATAGTGCATTTCTACGTCCTACGTTTCCTTGTTATTGTTTTTATTTGACGTACGAACTTTTGTTAGTCATAGCTACGACATCTCTCAATGATCACTATGTACAGTTACACCGGTAGAAGGGTGCTTCAAACTTTTGAGTAAGGAGTTGTAATAATGAATGTGGTTTTCTTAAAACATCAGGCCAACTTAAGAAATTGTGATTGCAAATTATATATGGTTACATTCTCAGAAAACTAATGAATAATTGGAACAGTTTATTAATTTGCTTCCAGTGCATCTCGCAGGAGAATCAGCATTAGCAAAAACTATAACAACAAAACCACAATCTCCATAAAGTCATAAAGACACGAAACAGAAAATTTAACTTATGAAAAATTAGCTACTGCAAGACATAATTCAATCATGTTAAACCGTTAAATCGCATGAACTATCACCCATGGTCAACTATTTGCACCCGGGGTCTAGCGACAGCGACTTTGATTCATAATCAAAACGTCCTCGGTCCCGGGTTCGAATTCTGCCGCTGCTAAAATTTTGATTAATAGTCATAACTGGCGGCCGAAGACTACCGCCATAAGAAGTCACCCTCATTCTGCCAACGGCCTTGCCAAGGAGGAAGGACAGAAGTTCAGGGCACTCTGTTTCCCTAGGGTGGGAAACTGCCCCTAAAGGCGGAAGAATCAGCAATGATCAAGGGCATGAGGATGCAGAAGGTAATGGAAACCACTGCGATAAAGACAGTTAACGTGTATCCACAGGACTTGTGGCCTGCAATTGAAGAGGTGTCATGATGGTCACTCCATTGGCAAGAGATTCCGGTGTAGTCCCCCATTCGCATCTCTGGGAGGGGACTGCCAAGGGGGAGGATACCATGAAAAAAGATTGAATAATCAACGAAAGAATAACGTTCTACGAGTCGGGGAGTGGAATTTCAGAAGCTTGAACGTGGTTAGGAAACTAGAAAACAGCAGAAGGGAAATCCAAAGGCTCATTCCAGACATAGTAGGGGTCAGTAAAGTGAAGTGGAAAGAAGACAAGAATTTCTGATCAGATGAGTATCGGGTAATATCAACAGCAGCAGAAAATGGTATAACTGGAGGAGTATTCGTTATAAATAAGAAGGTAGGGCAGAGAGTATGTTACTGTGAACAGTTCGGTGACAGAGATGTTCTTATCAGAATCGACAGCACACCAACACCGACAACGATAGTACAGGTATACATGCCGACGTCGCAAGCTGAAGATGAAGAGATACAGAAAGTGTATGATGATATTCAAAGGGTGATACAGTGTGTAAAGGAGGATGAAAATCTAAAAGTCATGAGGGACTGGATTTCAGTTGTAGGGGAATGAGCAGAAAAAAAGTTTACAGGAGAATATGGGCTTGCGAAAAAGAATGAGAGAGGAGAAAGACTGATTGGTTCTGTAATAAGTTTCAGTTAATAATAGCAAATACTCTGTTCAAGAATCACAGGAGGAAGAGGTATACTTGGAAAAGGCCGGGTGATACGGGAACATTTCAATTAGATTACGTCATAGTCAGCCACAGTTTCAGAAATCAGACACTGGATTGTAAGGGGTACTCAGGACCAGATATAGACACAGACCGCAATATAGTAGTGATGTAGAATAGGCTGAAGTTTAAGACACTAGTCAGGAAGAATACGCAAAGAAGTGGGATTCGGAAGTACGAAGGAATGAAGAAATACGATTGAAGTTCTCTAAGGCTATAGATACAGCAATAAGGAATAGCTCAGTAAGCAGTACAGTTAAAGAGGAATGGACAGCTCTAAAAAAGGGTCATTACTGAAGTTGGGAAGGAAAACGTAGTTACAAAGAAGTTAACTGCCAAGAAACCACGAGTAAAAGAATAAATACCTCAAGTGATCGATGATCGGAGGAAGTACATAAAAGTTCCGGGAAACTCCGGAATACAGAAATACATTTCGCTGAGGAATGAAATGAATGGAAAGTGAAGGGAAGCTAAGACGAAATGGGTGCAGGAAAAATTTGAAGACATCGAAGAAGACTCAGGATACACGAAAGTCAAAACAACCATCGGTGACATTAAAAACAAGTGTGATAACATTAAGAGTGCAACGGGAATTCCACTCTTAAATGCGTAGGAGGGAGCGAATGGGTGAAAAAATACATTGAAACCCTGTATGTGATAGAAGAAGAAACAGGAGTCGATTCAGAGGAGATAGGGGACCCGGTGTTAGAATAGGAATTTAAAAGCGCTTTGCAGGCCTTAAGATCAAATAAAGCACAAGGAATAGATAACATTCCATCAGAATTTCTAAAATCATTGAGGAAAGTGGTAACAAAGCGACTATTTACGTTGGTGTGTAGAATGTATGAGTCTGGCGACATACCATCCGACTTTCGGAAATGCATCATCCTCACAATTCCGAAGACAGTAAGAGCTGACAACTGAAAGAATTATCGCACAGTCACCTTGACAGCTCATGCATCCAAGTTGCTTACAAGAATAATATGCAGAAGAATGGAAATGAAATTTGAGGATACGCTAGATGACGATCATTCTGGCTTTAGGAAAGGTAAAGGCACGAGAGAGGCAATTCTGACGTTGCGGTTAGTAATTGAAGCAAGACTAAAGAAAAAGCAAACACGATCATAGGATTTGTCAACATGGAAAAAGCGTTCGACAATGTAAAATGGTGCCAGATGTTCGAAATTCTGAAAAAAGTAGAGGTTTAGTATAGGGAGAGGCGGGTTATATACAATAGGTACAATTATCAAGAGGGAATAATAAGGGTGGATGACCAAGAACGAAACGCTCGTATTAAAAAGGGTGTAAGACAAGGAAGTAGCCTTTCGCAACTACTGTTCAATCTGTACATCGAGGAAGCAATGATGGAAATAAAAGAAAGGTTCAGGAGTGGAATTAAAATTCAAGGTGAAAGGATATCATTGATACGATTCGCTTATAACATTGCTGGTCTGAGTGAAAGTGGAGAAGAATTATATGATCTGCTGAATAGGATTAACAGTCTAATGATTACAGAGTATCGACTGAGAGTAAATCGAAGGAAGACGAAGGTAATGTGAAGAAGTAGAAATGAAAACAGCGAGAAACTTAACATCAGGATTGATGGCCACGAAGCAGATGAAGATAAGGAATTCTGCTACCTAGGCAATAAGATAACCAATGACGGACGGAGCTAGGAGGACATCAAAAGCAGACAATGGCAAAAGGACATTCCTGCCAAGAGAAGTCTACTAATATCTAATATCGGCCTTAATTTGAGGAAGAAATATCTGAGACTGTACGTCTGGAGTACAGCATTATGTGGTAGTGAAACATGGACTGTGGGAAAACCGGAACAGACGAATGTTGAAAATTAGGTGGACTGACAAGGTAAGGAATGAGGAGGTTCTGTGCAGAATCGGAGAGGAAAGGAATATTTGGAAAACACTGATAAGGAGAAGGTTCAAATGGCTCTGAGCACTATGGGACTTAACTTCTGAGGTAATCAGTCCCCTAGAACTTAGAACTACTTAAACCTAACTAACGTAAGGACATTACACACATCCATGTCCGAGGCAGGATTCGAACCTGCGCCCGTAGCGGTCGCGTGGTTCCAGACTGCAGCGCCTACAACCGCTCGGCCACACCGGCCGGCAAGGAGAAGGGACAGGATAATACGACATCTGTTAAGACATGAGGGAGTGACTCTAGATCTCTAGAAGGCAAAAACTGTGGAGGAAGACAGAGACTGGAATACACCCAGCAAATAATTGAGGACGTAGGTTGCAAGTACTACTCTGAGATGAAGAGGTTGGCAGAGGAGAGGATTTCGGGGCGGGCCGTATCAGAGCAGTCAGATGACTGATGACCAAGAAAAAAAATCAACTTCATAAATGATTTAGAAGAACAATAATTTTCCCACATCAGTATCCCTCGTCATGCACACACAACAGGAGAACAGAGTTGTAATCTGGACATACCATCAGTAGCCAAAAAACTTGTAGCCTCAAACATAACACCACAAAGATGTCCAGTCGATATAAATCATGACATACAAAGAAAAAGTTAAGAAAAAACCTGATTATAACATTACAATTATTACATTACAGTCATAAGAAAAATTTCTCTAAAAATCACAGGTTTCAATCATGAAAACATTTCCAATTTCTATTTTCAATTTATGTTCAATTAGGTAGCACATTGTGATGTGCATATACATTAATCGTACAAAAATAATACACAGTAGTGATTTATCGCTGCTGACAATTGCTCGAAGAAAATATTTCATAAGCTTACCCTATTAGTGATCTTACAGTGCCCAAGTAGAAACGGGAAATAATTAACTCAAATTACTCTCTGACGATGAAACAGTGAAAACATTAATTGTGATTTCGTTATCCAGTTGTGTACACTTATAACTGCAATCGAGATTGCACTTGCGACTAAAAGTATGTATATATTTCCTTAAAGGACAATCGCTAGCCGGCCATGTGGTCCAGCGGTTCTAGGCGCTTCAGTCCGGAACCGCGCAGCTGCTACGGTCGCAGGTTCGAATCCTTCCTCGGTCATGGATGTGTGTGATGTCCTTAGGTTAGTTACGTTTAAGTAGTTCTATGTCTAGGGGACTGATGACCTCACATGTGAAGTCCATTGGTGCTTAGAGCCATTTGAACCAATTTTGACAGTCGCTCACCATTGGAAAATGTGTTGTACTATGAGGATTGTGCTCCTAGAAAGACATGATTTTTCCTGGTGAATGTTCCAGTCTCATGGCCGATTTTAGAATCATGTCAAGAAGTACTAGCATAATTGCGCAGTTAAGCCATATCTCACCTGTCGTGCGCCATTTCGTGTCTTGAAACGGAATGTCTTCTACCATGAAAAACGTAGCACCTTCATATGAACTGAATACCTTTACAGCCTCAACGTTTTTCCCTGTCCTGAAAGAGTAAATTTGTGTCAGATGCCAACAGTTTCTACGCGAAACCATTTTTGACGATACTTCTCAATTCTGTTTCACTTACCGATTATTGGCGTTTAGTAAAGTAATATTGTAATAGATATGTTATTAAAAAGAGTACTGACGAGATTTTCTAGACTGCAACGCTTTTAAATTTGATCTGGACATTTGTTCCTACATACTCGAATATGTTGCACGTTGGAACAGTTTTTCACATTTGGGAAACCTTTCTTTCCTGGAGCAGTTTTTCTAATTTCAGGAAACTACTTCAGCACACTTAAACTGAAATCTATCATTTCAAAATGGAATGAGAAAGTTTATTAAACTTGTATTAAAGGGCAGGATGGAGGCGAAAGTCTAAAAACGTTCCAAGGTACAACTCTGTCCCCTACCTAATTTTCTCACCACATCATACAAATGTAACACTGTCCATGACTGATAAAACTTACGTGGATCCTTGAAGTACGAAAGAGGATGAACTACAAACAATAATTGTTAAAATATGTCTATTGTAGAGCTTTAGTAGAAGGACTGACTAGTAGCACGTCTGACGTGACATCTAAGAGCAGTAAACTTAGCGCTAGGAAGAACAGTAAATACTTACAAAAATCCAGTACATCTTAAACACTATACTCTTTATTGGGTGTAGTAGTTACGTATGGACGATAAGATTAGTACAGGATAGAAAAAGGTTACGAATAGAATCAAACAAATAGAAAGATTTCTAATCCAAAAATTACAACAGGCAGGTGCAGCATATCGATGACTTGGGGTTCAGGTCCATCTCGTGTAAGGAAACTGAAGACCGTAAGAAGTATGTTAAGAGTAAGACGTGCAACACATACTCAAAGAAGCAGTTACGTGAGCTTGCAGTATGTATAAAAGCTGGAGCTGTTTCGTTTTCGTTAGTTACAGTTTGGACAAAATAAGAGAGCCTCGAAACTGCTTTCACATTTCATGAAAATGAAACCCAAATAGGACAGATATCATTACAAATCGATTTGTAGTGATATCTATGGTATCATTACAAATCGGGACTTCAGGATATTTTCTGCAATGTGGAGCAACGGCACCCTTAATAGAGCTCATGTGACGTTATTTTTCAACAGGTGTTGGATGTGGGGTGAAGCTAATGCAATACAAATGCCCCGACGTCTAAGTGCGATGGGCCACGCCCCCTGTAATTTTCACCAGCGTTACAACATGAAGGGTAAGATGTACTGAAATAACACTCACAAACAGGATAGGGATGGCCGTTATCACTGAAATTATGGGTTCTCGCTTACATCGTTTTTTTACAACGCTACTTAATCTGACAAAACCACTCAAAATAATCGGTTTCTGGAATAACAGAAATGGAGCAAAAACTGAAAAATTTCGACTCCCTCAGTTTCACGATATATAGAAGGAAAATATTAAATTAAATAGGCTAAAATAAAAGTCTGTCCACCGTCCGCTGCTTCTGTTTAAAATTGGAAAGAGATTGAACATTTTCAAAAAAATCCACAAGTACTCTTCTACTGATTATAATTTTTTGAAACGCTGGTCAAAAATCATGTTGTAAACGAGGATCATACAATAATTTGCGTATTACGAATATTCAGTGCTAAAGAGTGGAATCTCAGGTTGAATAACTCAATTTTTCATGTTAATTTGTCCAGTTTCAAGGGCTAGAAGCAGATAAAGGCATATTATGTAGACAGAGACACCTGATCAGATTTTCTTCATTTTTATCGTGATCTATGAATGAATTGCTAAGTTTTAAGTTTTCTCCTCGTATGGTGTCGCTAGTTTGTCGTGGCTCTTCCCTTCATTAGTCCTTTAAAGCAAATGGAGCATTGTACTTCATTGATACCGCACGTCGTAAAATACAGTGCTTCAGACTAATGATGTCTAACGACAACATGAATCTACGATATAGACCAGGTGGAGGCAAGTCCTGTACAGTGCATGTACACGTGTGCCGTTTAGCAGGCCACGCCACATGGTACCAGGTACATTATTGTCTCACCAACGCTGTACCTATCCTTATGCCTTGTGTTTGTTGCTCGTTTCTGTCAGCTTCGTTATTAAAATAGCACTGATCGCCTTTTCCGTTTCCTGTTATAAAACAATATTTCAAAGCAACGGGAATTTTACGAATAAAAAAATCCTCGTTTTCAAAAAATATTTATTTAGAAACCAAATTGTAGCACGGCCGCAATGACTAACTGATATTTCGGTATTTTTACCCGATTGTTAGTGAAAAATAACACCTCTTATAACCCGGGCCAGAAAATTACCGAAAAGTACCAGTTATGCAGAACTGAACTTCCAGTATCAGTTTTAACCGATCGGTTTCCCATCCATAACAACAGGAGGAGCTACAACAGGACAATCAAAACTCCGTAGATGGCATCCATTAAGTAGAACTGCTACGCATGTGTCATTGTTTAGAAAAGGTAACGCAGCAGTGCATCGGCATCAACGGCGGCCAACCCTAGCACGATCCGTAAAGAGCAGTTGTCCTGTTCAGTAACAAGGGTAACATACATCGTACAAAAATTCCTGGAGAGTTCTGTTTATCGCAATTTGCATTTTTAGATGCGATGGGAAGTTATGTAATTCCACGGTATCGTATTCTCTTGCAGGCGCGTTTATTGACAGGCGGACCCATGTGTGGCAAAAAGCGAGCAGTACTCTCGCAGCAGTAGCAGCAGCCCGCGTTTTAATTAGCCTTGAAGACATCTTGCTGCGGACTCGTGTGATTTGTGCAAAACGCGCCGGCGCCCTGGGGAGGCGCTGACGTCACAGTGCCGTTGCCATGACCACGCCGAGCCGGGCGTCGCCCAGCATCCCATTTCACAGGCGCCTCGTGTAGCAGTTACGCGCGCCTGGACCTGACGTGTGCTGCGATGAATTGCGGTGCGCCGCTGATCTCTGCCTATACACAGCGCACGCGACAAAGGTCCGCGGCCGCGAATGGTGTTTTGATAGGTGACGTGCTGACTAGATGAAGGTAATATAACGCGTTAACGGCATACTAAAAACCGTACAGTACGGAATTCGGTGTTTCGCTCTGAGTAAAAGTTCTGGGCTCCGTGACATGAGTAAAACGACTGCATAGTTTAAAATGGCAAAAATACAGTAGTTAAAAGCAAGCGCCATTGATTTCACATAAGCTCTCTAAATAAAAATGTCTTCGCTGCTCATTCATCCTGGATAAACTACTGCAATTTCGGCTTTGCAGTCAGTGTCAGGTGATTCGTTCTTCTGCTTTCGAAATGAGTTAAGTCGCAGAACATATTCAAAGAAAGTCATATTAATTGTTGGATCACAGAGGAATCGTCATATTTATGCGTTAGACCAGAGAGTATCACGTAGCTTCTCAAAAACTTTTCCCGAGTACAAAAGACAATCATAAAGCCAATACTGTATAAAGAAGAGAAGGCTGAAAAGTGGAAGGAATATGACAGACGGCTATATAAAGAAAAAAAATTGGTCAGTTTTACGGAGAGAAAAGAAGTAGCAGATGGAGATGGGATGGGAAATATGATACTATGAAAAGAATTTGACAAACAATCGAAAGACCTGTGCTGAAATAAAACATTTGAGTAGATGACATTCTCTCGGAATTATCAAAATGTTTGGGTGAATCAGCCGTCACAAGATTTGAACTGTTGGGCTTTCAATGAAACGTAGTTAGGTTTAAGTATTTCTAAGTTCTAGGGGACTTATGACCACAGCAGTTGAGTCCCATAGTGCTCAGAGCCATTTTTCAATGAAACGTAGTAACTCGCGAAGCAGTACTGACCCTTCGAATTATCTAAAGTAGGGGCTCCAGAAAGCATTTCATATTCTGGGCTGAAAGTTCTCTGACATGGACATTACGAAAACGAATAGCTCAGCAGGCAGTTCAATTGAAGAGGAAAGGACATCGCTAGGAAGATCAATCACAGAAATTAGAAAGAAAAACAAGGCAAATACGAAGAAACCAAGGTTAGTATAATAAATACTGCAGCTGATCGACGAAAGAAGGGTGTCCAAAAATGTTCAGAGATATCCAGGAATACAAGAATAGTACATGTCACTTAGGAATGAAATAAATTGGAAGTGCCGGGAAAGTAAGGGGAAGTAGCTGCATTAAAAATATGATTAAATCCAAACAGAAATGTCAGAATGAGGGAATCATCATACAGAAAATGCAAAATAACCTTTGGTGAAATTAAAAGCTACGGCGATAACATTAAGAGTGCACTAGAAATTTCACTGTTACATGCAGAGGAGAGTGCATTGAAGTTATCTATGATGTGGTGGACTTGTCTGTTTACGTGATAGAAGAAGAAACTAGAGGCATAGGGAAGAGATAGGTGGTCCAGAAATAGTACCAAAATTTATAAGAGATTTGGGAGGCTTAAGATCGAATATGGCAGAAAGGGCGGGTAACATACTATCGGAATTTCTAAAATCATTGGGAAAAGTGGCAAAAAACGACTCTTCATGTTGGTGTGGAGAAAATGTAAACTGGGAGATATACCATCAGAATTTCACAAAAACATCATTCATAAAATTCCGAAGATAGGAAGAGCCGACAGGTACGAGAACTGTCGCACAACCAGATGCATAGCACGTGCATCGAACGTCCTGACAAGAAGAATATAAACAGGACTGCAACAGAAAATTGAGAATCTGTTGGATGGCTATCAATTTCGCTTTAGGAAACAAAGCACCAAAGACGCAGTTCTCACGTTGCAACTGGTAAATAAAGCAAGACGTTCATAGGATTTGTAGACCTGGAAAAATCGGTCGACAATGTAAAATGGTGCAAGACGTTCGAAATTCGAAGGTAATTACGGGTAAGCTACAGAGATAGAGGGGTAACCTGCTAAGAAGGAAAATAAGACGGGAAGCACAAGAGCAAAGTGCTCGGATTAAAAAGAGTGTAAGATATGGATGTATTCTTTCGCCCTGTTGCTCGATATGCACATCGAAGAAGTAAATGAAGAGATAAATGAAAAGTTCAACAATGGGATTAAAATTTAAGGTGAAATGATATCAATGATAACGTTTACTCAAGACGTTCCTCTTCTCATTGAAAGTAAGAAGAATTACAGGATTTATTGAATGGAATGAGCAATCTAATAAGTACAGAATATCGGTTGAGAATAAATCCAGGGAAGACAAACGTAATGGTAACTAGGAGAATTGAGAACAACGAGAAACTTTACATCATAACTGGAGATTTCGAAGTAGACCAAGTTTACATAATCTCCTACCAAGGCAGCAAGATAAACCATGATGAACGCAACAATGAGTATGTAAGAATGTAGACTAGTACTGGCAGAAAGAGCTTTCCTGGCCAAGAGAAGTTAAGTCACATCAGACATTGGCCTTAATTTCAGAACGAAATTTCTGCGAAAGAGCGCTTGAAGCTCAGCATTGTATGGTTGTGTAACATGGATTGTGGGAATTGCGGAACAGTAGAGGATCGAAGGGTTAGAGATGTGGTGCTACAGAAGAATGTTGGGTATTCGGTGGGCTTATAAGGTAGGGGTTGAGGAGGTTCTCCGCGGAATCAACAAGGAAATAAATATATGGGAGCCACTGGTAGCTGGAAGGGACAGCATGGTAGGAAATTTGTTAAGGCATCGGGAAATAGCTTTGATGCTACCAGAGGGAGCTTTAGAGAGTAGAACTGTACAGGAAGGCCGAGATTGGAATATATGCAGTAAGTAACCGAGGTCGTAGTTAGCAGTTGCTACTCCGAAATGGAAATGTTGCCATAGGAGAGGAATTCATGACTTATTACATCAAACCAGTCAAGAAGGCTGATGAGTAAGAAACTGGCGTTATCAGCAAACAGTCGCATATTGTCTCTTACCGTACCATTCCAATAGTTTATGTATATCGAGAACAAGAGCGTCCCTATGTCACTTCCGCGAGGAAGTATTGACGATGTCCTAGTCTCGTATTGACACTTGCCGTTCATAACAATGTATTGGGTGTTGTGGTTTAAGATGGTTCAAATGGCTCTGAGCACTATGGGACTCAACTGCTGTGGTCATAAGTCCCCTAGAACTTAGAACTACTTAAACCTAACTAACCTAAGGACAACACACAACACCCAGCCATCACGAGGCAGAGAAAATCCCTGACCCCGCCGGGAAACGAACCCGGGAACCCGGGCGTGGGAAGCGAGAACGCTACCGCACGACCACGAGATGCGGGCTGTGGTTTAAGAAGTTTTCGTGCTACTCACATATGTGAAAACCCATTCCGTATCCTTGGACATCCGTAAACAGTCTGCAATGAGCCACTGTGTGAAACGCTTTCTGGATATTTGGGAAACGCAATCCATCTGTTTCCCATCATCCGTAGTTCGCGGGATGCCGTGTGAGAATAGGGCCAGCTAGGTTTCGCAGGTGTTATGCTTTCTAAATCAATGCTGAATTATAGACAGAAACATTTCTTTCGCTGGGAAATTTATTATTTTCGAACCGATTCCCAATAATTTTGCACCAACTCGACATTACGAATAACGGTCTAAAATTTTGCGAGTTTTTCCTTTTATTCTGCTTATAAACGAGAGCCATTTGCACTTCTTTCCAGTCAGTTGAAACTTAGCGTTAGGCGAGAGATTCGGGGGCCAATGCCGAAGAATAGTCTGCAAAACTGAACTGGGTTCCGTTCTTTTTGTTTTAACTCCTCCAGTTGCCTCTCAAAGCGTGGGATGCCTGTCTCTATCTGCTCCTTGCCCGAGTTTACCACAGATAAGTCGTGGTGTATCTGTGCGATTTTCCCACGTGAACGATTTTTTTATACGCCTCATCAAAAACTGATGGTTGCCATTTGCCACATCAGCCTGATCGATGAATGACTGAATAGAAGTTTTCGATCTGCTTAGCGATTTTACGTAGGACTAGAAATTTCTCTGGATCTCCGCTAGATCTTTCGAAAATTTATGGGAGTGGAAATTGTTGTATGCTTCAATCTTCTAACTTTTAATAGGCGCACGATTTTCTGCTGATATTCATCTGTCTATATTTCTAGGTTGTTCTGAACCGAGAGTTAGCAGTCTCTATTTTCTCAGCATTTTCCAGATTTTGTTATTAAACCACGTTGGGTCTTTTCCACCTTCAATATATTTACTTGGCCCATACGTCTCCAGAGTGTGGTTTACAATCACTTTAAAGTTTTCCCACAATTATTTTACGTCGATAATGCAACTAAATAATGACCATTCATTCTGTAAGTAAAGTTTTGACAACTCCATACCTACTCTTTGCAACAAAAAAGGAAAAAGCTATCCCATCCTTCTAGATAGATTAACCTATTTAACCAACGTCGCTTTGATGACATCATGGATTCCTGTCTTTCACTGACACGATCGACGAACTCAATCATTTTTGTAACTACGAGGTCTAAAATACCTCTGTTGCCTGTGAGTTGTCGAAGTAGCTGATCAATATAGTTTCCGGAAAAAAGTGCACAGAAGTACTTCACAGAATTGTCTGTTCGTAGCATATTCAATAAATCCGCAGACATCCTGTTCATATTTAACAGTTTAAAGTCACCTCCAATAGTGTAGGAAGTAAACATTACAGCCAGGGACCAAGGCTTCAGAATAGTAATTATTTTAAGATAAGTGTACGTTGCAGACCTTAATCAGAGCCGACGAAACATGCGAAGGGTTAACTATAGGGGAGATCTGAATCTGCATCTTCAGACTGTGGACCACAACAAAATCATTACAAGAGACGTGTAAGAATGGAAGATTTTATTAAACTACGAACATATACGAGTCAGTAAGTTATTTGGCACTCCTTATTTCTGACAAGCTTCATTTAAGGATAAACCAAGCAATTTTCAGTACATCACGGATGCTACCTGCAGCTCCTACAGAGAAGAGAATCCTAAGTATTAATACTGAAGGTAAACGTTTGCTACGGGACATGTTTTCTCTGCATCAGTTCAGTCCCTAGCGACACACGCTACACCCACACCATACAGCCACGTTTAAAATTAACTAAATTGAAATGCGTGCACTACAATTAGATCCACTGTTTGTGAGTCACTTGACTGGTGGACTAAAAAATGGTTCAAATGACTCTGTGCACTATGGGACTTAACATCTATGGTCATCAGTCCCCTAGAACTTAGAACTACTTAAATCTAACTAACCTAAGGACATCACACAACACCCAGTCATCACGGGGCAGAGAAAATCCCTGACCCCGCCGGGAATCTAACCCGGGAACCCGGGCGCGGGAAGCGAGAACGCTACCGCACGACCACGAGCTGCGGACTGACTGGTGTACTCCTTATTTCCGAACTCGCAGGAATTGGAATACTTCAGGCTGCCAATGCTTGTGTCTGATCACTGCCTTTGAGTAATTTTTGGATGGGTATCCACCTGTCAGCCGCGGATTGTTTTTCTCGCGTTTGGTGTTGTTCGATATATTATGTCATTCGACCCATACCCCAGAGTGCCCCTCAAGTGCTGCAGGTATGACACACAGGCGGCCACGAGGTATGTGCCACGCGCGAGGCATCCGACCGCCACGGCAGCTGCTCTGCGACTAACCACTTCGCTACGACCGCCGGCAGCTGAGGCTTCTCTCGAAACGTGCAAGTACTACAGTTTAAAGCGCAATCTCGGTAGAACTTCAATCGCTACCAGAATAGCGATGGGCATTGTCCTCATCTTCCCCAAACGTTTCACCGTCTTGTGAAGTGTTTCCTCCGGACAACCTCCTCTTCTGGTTGTGGGAAAGCGTGTCTGCGTCCTGTGGATAACGACGAACAGTTGGCACCTTCCATGTCTCCGTGTTCGACCTTGAATCGGCCTTTATCTGCTCTCCTTCCTCACACAGATTAAGTGCAGGCGTGGTCGCTACTGTCGAGCACGTCGACGGAACAGCGTAGTGTGCGCGGAAACCGGCCCCCGGTGGTCGGTCATACTCCTCGCTGCATCGACGTTTGTAACAGGCAGCGTAGTCGGTAGCGATGAAGACGTCATGTCTGCCCCTGGTATCTGGGCGAGGCGTCTCTGCAGGCATTCAGAGCGAACATACTATTCCTGCCTGCACCCAGTCAAGTCCGCCCATGATCGTCGAAAATGACGATCGCTCGACAGCCGCTAACAGTCACGTGCCACGGCATGTGTTCGCGCAGTTAGATTCGCACCTGAACCACTCCGTTCAGAGCAGGATACGACTCGAACGAGAGCCGCTTTTCTTCCACGTGAATTGGTGTTTCCACGTAAGGCCGCATCGCGTCCATGACAAGCGTGGCCGGAACTTCCAGCTGTAGCTCGAAAATTCGTATAATCCGCAGCCCGAGTCGTGCGTAGTCGACAGTCACTGCTCCCACATCGCCGTCAAAGTGATGGAAGCGATATTCATCGGTGGTGAAGTATCAGTGCAGCAGCAGTGCAGTAGCTAGTAGCATATTTAACTTTCAAATTTGTTTGGTAGTTTGATTCTTAATTTCATTCCGAGTGTTTGTGCCCTTGCATATTTAATTACATAAATTCCTTTCGTATTCTCGTATTTGAGAGAAGTAATTTTGCTTGTTGATAGCCGTAGAGTATAAATTCGCGGAGTCGTTAGATATTAGCAGTAGGATGGATAGGGTGTGTGAGTGCTGTGTGCGGGTGCATGAGGAACTGGCCGCGGTTCGCGAGCAGCTGAGCGTGCTGTTGGCCACTGTCAGCCACCTTCAGGATGCTGCCGCGAGGTGCAGCGACGGCGGAGGGTCTGGCGCGTCGCTTGAGATACCCCAGGTGTTGCTTGCTGCGTCCGCTGACTCAGCCGGCGAGGCACCTTCTAGTGTACCTGGCGCGTTGGGGCCGCCCTCACCTCAGGGTGAGTGGCGGACTGCAACGCGTTCGCGTCGCTCGAGGCGGAGGACCAATGTGGAATCTGGCCGTCTGGCCTCGCCCGTTCATCCTGTCAGTGGGCAGGTGGCCTCTTCTTCAGCAGGGCCCGAGCAGGCACACGGGGGCATAGGCAAGCTGGTTATTGGGAGCTCAAACGTTAGGCGGGTGATGGAGCCCCTTAGGGAAATAGCGTACAGGGCTGGAAAGAAATCCAACGTGCACTCGGTTTGTCTGCCGGGGGGCCTCATCCAAGATTTGGAGGTGACCTTGTCTTCGACTATCGAGCGTACAGCGTGCATTCGTCTGCAAGCAGTTGCTCACGTTGGCACCAATGATGTCTGTCGCTTGGGTTCTGAGGCGATCCTCAGTTCGTACAGGCGGCTGGCGGATTTGGTGAAGACCGCTGGCCTCGCACGCGGGGTGCAAGCAGAGTTCTCTATTTTCAGCATCGTTCCCAGAGTGGATCGGGGTCCTTTGGTTTGGAGCCGAGTGGAGGGTCGCAACCAGAGACTTCGTCGACTCTGTGACGGTCTTGGCTGCAGATTTCTAGACTTGCGCTATTGGGTGGTGAATTGTAGGACGCCCCTAGATAGGTCAGGGGTGCACTACACAAAGGAAGCGGATCCTCAGGTACCAGAGTGCTTGTGGCGTGCACATGAGAGATTTTTAGGCTAGGCAGTAGTGCGAGGTGTCCTGATGAACACTCACCAGTCGACATGGAGGCAGGGAAATCTGGACGCGCTCAGTGTAAAGACACTTCAGCTATCAAGATATTAGCAGTAAATTTTCAGAGTGTTCGGAATAAAGCTGCTTAATTTACTGCCCTTCAGGAAGCGTGTGGCGCGCAAATTATTCTCGGGACTGAGACCGGGCTGAACCCTGAGATAGGAAGTTCTGAAATATCTGGTGAGGGTTGGAACGTGTATCGGAAAGACAGATTAGACACCGTAGGAGGTGGTGTCTTCATTGCAGTTGACAAAAATATTGTATCTACTGAGGTCAAAGTAGAGTGTGATTGTGAAGTTATCTGGAAAAGTTTAACAGGGCAAGGGGAAATAAAGTTAATTTTGGGATGTTATTAACGGCCACCAGGTTCCACCGTGACAGTCCTAGAATCATTCAAAGGGAGTCGCAGAAGTACCCGGATCATGATATATTAGTCGGAGGTGACGTCAACCCACCTAGTATAGACTGGGATGTCTATGGATTCATTACAGGTGGTACAGACAAACCTTCGTGTGAATTACTTTTGAACACATTATCCGAAAACTGTCTTGAGCAGCTAAATCGACAGCCAACGCTTAATGGAAATATTTTATATCTGCTAGCCACGAACAGGCCAGACCTCATCGACGGTTTCCGTGTTGAGACAGGGATTAGTGATCATGAAGTTGTCATTACGACTAAGGTTACGAAAGTTAAAAAGTCGGTCAAGAAGGCTAGCAGAGTATTCTTACTAGAAAGAGCAGATAAGCAGCTGTTAGCATCCCACTTGGTAAATGAATCGACTTCATTTACTTTCAGTACGATGGACGTGGAAGAATTATGGGCAAATTTTAAACACATCGTAAATCACACATTGGACCAGTATGTGACGAAAAAGTGGGAAAAGTGCCGGAAAAGACCCACTGTGGTTTAACAGCGCAATTCGGAGAATGCTCAGGAAGCAAAGGCAGTTGCGGTACAAGAAAGATCGGGAGAATGAGGACAGGCAAAAGTTAGTAGAGATTCGTGCTGCTGTAAAAAGATCGATGCGCGAAGCATTCAACCACTACCACCGTCATACCTTAGCAAAAGATCTTGCTGAAAACCCAAGGAAATTCTGGTCTTACGTAAAATCGGTAAGCGGGTCGAAGGCTTCCATGCAGTCACTCACTGATCAGTCTGGCCTGGCAACGGAAGACAGCAAAACGAAAGCTGAAGTTTTAAATTTAGCATTTGAGAAATGTTTCACGCAGGAGGATCGTGCAAACATACCGCCGTTTGAGTCTCGTACAGATTCCGTTATGGAGGACATAGTGATAGACATCCCTGGGGTTGTGAAGCAGCTGAATGGGTTGAAAATAAATAAATCGCCTGGTCCTGATGGGATTCCAATTCGGTTATACATTGAGTACTCTACTGCATTGGCTCCTTACTTAGCTTGCATTTATCGCGAATCTCTTGCCCAGCGTAAAGTCGCGAGCGACTAGAAAAAAGCGCAGGTGACGCCTGTATGTAAGAAGGGTAGGAGGACGGATCCTCAAAATTACAGACCAATATCCTTAATATCGGTTTGTTGCAGGATTCTAGAACATATTCTCAGTACGAATATAATGAATTTCCTTTAGACAGGGAAGTTGCTGTCCATGCATCAGCACGGCTTTAGAAAGCATCGCTCCTGCGAAACGCAACTCGCCCTTTTTTCACATGATATCTTGCGAACCATGGACGAAGGGTACCAGACGGATGCCATATTCCTTGACTTCCGGAAAGCGTTTGACTCGGTGCCCCACTGCAGACTACTAACTGAGGTACGAGCATATGAGATTGGTTCCCAAGTATGTGAGTGGCTCGAAGACTTCGTAAATAATAGAACCCAGTACGTTGTCCTCGATGGTGAGTGTTCATCGGAGGCGAGGGTATCATCTGGAGTGTCCCAGGGAAGTGTGGTAGGTCCGCTGTTGTTTTCTATCTACATAAATGATCTTTTGGATAGGTTGGAGAGCAATGTGCGGCTGTTTACTGATGATGCTGTTGTGTACGGAAAGGTGTCGTCGTTGAGTGACTGTAGGAGGACACAAGATGACTTGGACAGGATTTGTGATTGGTGTAAAGAATGGCAGCTAACTCTAAGTATAGATAAATGTAAATTAATGCAGATGAATAGGAAAAAGAATCCTGTAATGTTTGAATACTCCATTAGTAGTGTAGCGCTTGACACAGTCACGTCGATTAAATATTTGGGCGTAACATTGCAGAGCGATATGAAGTGGTACAAGCATGTAATGACAGTTGTGAGGAAGGCCGATAGTCGTCTTCGGTTCATTGGTAGAATTTTGGGAAGATGTGGTTCATCTGTACAGGAGACCGCTTATACGGCCTATTCTTGATTACTGCTCGAGCGTTTGGGATCCCTATCAGGTAGCATTGAGGGAGGGGCATAGAAGCAATTCAGAGGCGGGCTGCTAGATTTGTTACTGGTAGGTTTTATCATCACGTGTTACGGAAATGCTTCAAGAACTCGGGTGGGAGTCCATAGAGGAAAGGAGGCGTTCTTTTCGTCAATCGCTACTGAAGAAATTTAGAGAACGAACATTTGAGACTCACTGCAGTACAATTTTACTGCCACCAAATTACATTTCGCGGAAGGAGCACAAAGATAAGATAAGAGAGATTAGGGCTTGTACAGAGGCACATAGGCGGTCATTTTTTCCCTCGTTCTGTTTGGGAGTGGAACAGGGAGAGAAGATGCTAGTTGTGGAACAAGGTACCCTCCGCCACGCATCGTATGGTGGATTGCGCAGTTTGTATGTAGATGTAGATGTAGATGTAGAAATTTCAGAAAAAGTGTGCTGGAGACGATCGAGAGATGAATGCCGAAGAGTTCCTGTGGATCGAAGTGCATGATTTGACGCAGGTAACGCTCTACTTCGTATGCCTTTTGTCGTGCGTACTGGGCATGGATCATTAATTTTATCCTGGCCTTTCTGTACCAAAGCACCATCGTCGTTCGAGGTGGTGTGTTTACACTACGGCACCACTACCTCCGCGAGTAAACAACGGACCGCTCGCGGAGTGCCGCGCACAGCCCCGCGCACGTCCGCTTCGCAATATGGCTGAGACCCCACTGATCGACTGAACTATCCGGGCTCATGCTCGAGGTGTATGAGCATTGTGTGCGAGTGAATTACATATAATAAAAATAATAATAATAATACTGTGTAGGCCCTAGAGTAATGTAGTACAATTGTCCAGTTACTAGTGTGTTGTGGCCGATTTGTTCGTTTATCTGTTGCGAAGTGAATAATTAATTAGTTCTGGTCCATTTAGGGAATTACCTATAATCTGGAAAAAGCCTTTTCATGAGCTATTGTAGCGTAAGAGGCGCATGCGTCTCAATTTTTATGCCGTAGATGCAGTGTACAGAGTACAAAATGTGTAGTGGGTGGAATATATGAGGAGTATAACGTTCATACATTCGTCTCACAAGCTGTAACTCTACCACGTTGTGCAGGAAATTTTTATTTGCATATGCGAATATGAGCCAGCTTAAGCTGTATATTAAAATGACGACATTGGAAGTTTGTGCAAAGTTGGGACTAGAAACCAGATTTTCCGCTATATTTATTTATTTGCTTATTTAGCCTGACCAGATTAGGGCCTTAAGGCCCTCTCTTACATCTGACCAGGAACAATACATACAGATATATTACCAAAACATTCATGGAAGTGATAACAATCTTAGAGATAATAATAAGCATAGTAATAGTAATAATAATAATAATAGTAGTTGACAATAATGAAAGTAATGATAAATGGCAATAATAACAGTAATAATAAAACGAAGTGCATTAAAAATAATATAGACTAGTTTAGAACAACTTAAATCATGTTTAGTATTGTCAGAAAAAGAAAGGATGAAGAACATGAAAATTGGAATGACAGTAATACTGGCTGGAGAGGACTTCTTTTAAGGAAATAACTCTTTAAGCGAGGAGAAGGGAAAAGTTGTAGGGGGAGGGGGGATTGAAGAATGTGGGCTGCAGACCAGTCTGTGGGGGAGATAGCTACTGCGAGAGTAAGTGAGCCATTAGCTGCTTTTTGAAGCCTGGAAGTGATTTAATTTCTCTGATATTTGGAGTAAGATTGTTCAAAAGTCGGGTTCCGGATACAGAAAATGATTTAGAAAACATGACGGTGTTGTGTGGTGGTACTTAGTTGGGAACTAGTATGTCTGCTGTGCTGTTCAGATAGTAATGTAATGGCTGAAGGTAAGTAAGAGGCAGTCTGATGATTGAGAAAACGATGGAGTAAACATAAAGTATGGTAGTCCGTACGTTTATCAGCACGTAGCCACGATAATTGTTCATTGACTGGGATATATGGTCGTAATGACGAACGTCACAAATATATCGTATGCAAGCATTCATCGCCAGTCCAAGCCTGCGAGAGTTTTCGTACGAAAGTCCTTGAAGTATAGCATCGACATACTCGAGACTAGGGAGTGTTAGAGATTCTACGAGCTTCTTCTTAAGCTCGAATGGAAATACTTTTTTATATTTCGGTATACAATGAAGAGATGCACAAAACTTTCTTGCAGACTGCAGTAGTGTGTTCACTCCAGTCTAAGTGGTGGTCCACGATTATCCCCAAGTTCTTTGCAGAAGGAAAAAGGTTATTTCGATGCCACTTAAAATTAAGCATGAAAGAGATTCTCTGTGCTGTGTTGTAATAAGTCTTTTGTGGGTGACTAAGGTTGCTTGCGTTTTGGAAGGCCTTAACGCCAGCGGTCGCATAATATCTTCGACTATCCGTACATCCGACTTCCATATATCGTCGTCCTTGTGTCACAACTTGTACACGTATATTACGCACTCGTATCCATCCATCCAGGAAGGGTATATTTAATGCGAGTCGAGGAATTGATAGTGGCGAATAAATACGAAACAGCACCGCCTGTCTTATTAGGAAATGCAAAGCAATGTCCCTTCGGACATGCATGCATTTTCGAACAAACAGGCACTGCAGTTGCGATTCTGAACCAGCTTCGACTGTGTATTAGGAAGGAACAGCACATCTTAATTTTTAATAAACGGCGCCGCTATTTCGATCCACCAACTTGTGCCAAGCGTTAATACTAGTACACTATTGGCCATTAAAATTACCTCGCCACGAAGATGACGTGCTACAGACGCGAAATTTAACCGACAGGAAGAAGATGCTATGATATGCAAATGATTAGCTTTTCAGAGCATTCACACAAGGTGGTGCCGGTGGCGACACCTACAACGTGCTGACATGAGGAAAGTTTCCAACCGATTTCTCATACAAAAACAGCAGCAAACAGCGTTGCCTGCTGAAATGTTGTTGTGATGCTTCGTGTAAGGAGGAGAAATGCGTACCATCACGTTTCCGACTTTGATAAAGGTCAGATTGTAAGCTATCGCGATTGCGGTTTATCGTATCGCGACATTGCTGCTCGCGCTGGTCGAGATCCAGTGACTGTTAGCTGAATATGGAATCGGTAGGTTCAGGAGGGTAATACCGAACGCCGTGCTGGATCCCAACGGCCTCGTATCACTAGCAGCCGAGATGACAGGCGTCTTTTCCGCATGGCTGTAACTGATCGTGCTGCCACGTCTCGATCCCTGAGTCAGCAGATGGGGACGTTTGCAAAATAACAACCATCTGCACGAACAGTTCGACGACGTTTGCAGCAGCATGGACTATCAGCTCGGAGACCATGGCTGCGGTTACCCTTGACGCTGCATCACAGACAGGAGCGCCTGTGATGTTGTATTCAATGGCGAACCTGGGTGCACGAATGGCAAAACGTCATTTTTTCGGATGAATCTAGGTTCTGTTTACAGCATCATGATGGTCGCATCCGTGTTTGGCGACATCGCGGTGAATGGACATTTTAAGCGTGTATTCGTCATCGCCATACTGGCGTATCACCCGGCGTGATGGTATGGAGTGTCATTGGTTACACGTCTCGGTCACCTCTTGTTCGCATTGACGGCACTTTGAACAGTGGACGTTACATTTTAGATGTGTTACGACCCGTGGCTCTAACCTTCATTCAATCCCTGCGAAACCCTACATTTGAGCAGGATAATGCACGACCGCATGTTGCAGGTCCTGTATGGGCCTTTCTGGATACAGAAAATGTTCGACTGCAGCACTGGCCAGCACATTCTCCAGATCTCTCACCAATTTAAAACGTCTGGTCAATGGTGGCCGAGCAACTGGCTCGTCACAATACGCCAGTCACTACTTTTGATGAACTGTGGTATAGTGTTGAAGCTGCATGGGCAGCTGTACCTGTACACGCCATCCAATGAATGTCCAATGAATACCCGTTTATCATCTGTATTTCTTCTTGGTGTAGCAATTTTAATGGCCAGTAGTGTATTTCGGAAAAAAATGTAATTATTCGTAACTTGTTTAACTAGTATTACAGTCTAACGAAATAGTGATAATTGTAATGATCTTTTAAAAATAGTTAAGTATCGTGACCGAATCACCATTGAACACTTTTGGTTTTACCCATCAAAAAAGTTCATTTTACCTCTCAAGGGGTATGTACATCCACTTTGGGAAACACTGCTGTAGACACGCAATAAGGAAACTTTAATTATTCCCTATCATTCGCGGTACTGCAGTTTTAATGACAAGTAGTGTATTAGTCACCGTTATTGTTTTATCGATATGTTTTTTAGAAACCAGGAAAGCTTCCGGATCCATTATGTGCCCCGTAATAATGCGTTATTCCTCTTGTTTCGCGCGAATACGGATATGAGTAGCGCGAAACGTCTCAAGCCTGACGAATTCCAAAAATGAAAATGTGGAAGGTGGCAATCGAGGAGAAGTGAGACGTCCATTATCAGGCTTTTTACCTAACCTGACAGCTGACAACGCCCACCCAACCCCCAACAGAGATTACCCTACCCGCCTCGCAAATTTTGCCCCGCCTCCGTGGTGTGGGCGGCGAGCGGTAAGCTTTTTGTCGGATGTTGGGCCCGGAGCTGTGCAGGCGACGAATCCAATTTGAGGGAGCGCCATGGTTGGCAGCCGGGGCCGCCTCGGTGACCCCGAAACAGGACGCAGGCGCAGCAAACAGTGTCCGCTGTCTTGCCACCTGTCCTGTGCGCAGCATCTTTCTTCTCCCTCGTGTGAACTCAGCGGGAATTTACTGGGTGAGGCGGTGCTCTTCTTTGCCATCCTCCGCTCATGCCTCCGTTTCTCACTGTCAGCGCACTGTGGTTTGTTACTAAAACAATGTAACTACACGGTTCTCCTCTTTCTTCACATGTCCAAGACAGCATATAACTGACAGGATATTACTGAATTTCCTGGAGGTAATGACTTGGAAAATGATGAAGACAAGTCAAAAACGAGCTAAGTCCAGATGTATATTGTACTACAGTTCAAGACAATTATGGCACCTGAACTGTACTGCACTAGAGCGGGCTTAATCAACCTCGCGTGACCCGCGGGCCTGATAGTCAATGATGTCTCAGAGCTCCCAAAGCTATAAACTATAGCGACCGTGACATTAATGTCTATGGGGTAACGTACCGATACGATTCCACTCCTTTTCCGAAACGCCACGCCAACAATTTATGCCTCAAATCATGCATTTTTGAGAGTATATTCATTTTATGTTCACCCCATCTTCACGTGTTTACATATATTTACTCATCGTGAACATTTTTTCTTTACTTATGGCGTTTTACAACGGCTGTCTTAAAAAATTTCGTTACAAAATTATGGAACACCCTTACAGAAAAAAAAAGATTTGGGACCAATAAGTGCAAACTCCTGAAGCTGAGATGCCATGCGCCTTGAAATATGGTCATGGATACACAAATTCTTATAAAAGCAACTGGTTGCTGCTAATTCAATACAAATTATCTTAAATTTCAACAGTTACAGTGTTACGATGCGTCGAAATCAGACAAGAAACATTTAGTAATTAGTTACGTATTTACTCCAATCTCCTATTATTCGATCTCGTACTTCCTCTCGTCTAACTCATCCACTTCGCTCCATCTACTCCAACTGGTCCCCACCGTCCATCTCCTCCTCCCCCTTTTCCTATTCATCTCCCCCATTTCCCTCTCTCTGTCCATCTCCTCTTCTCCTCCTGCTGTATGTACATCTTCTACTCCTGCCACCTGTCTCGCTTGCCAAAGTAGAAGGGAGGTTCTTACACGCACAGAATTTCTTTCCAGATTGTAACTAATGTGTACCAAATTTGGATGAAATCATTCCAGGGCTTTAGGATGAGCTTCTTACCCACAATATGCAGTATACGCACGTGTCAAATATATTTCACGAATATTTTAGATAGTTCACATGTATATGTTCAGATATTTCACCTGTATCCCTAATGAACTTTATCCTGCATTTACATTGTCACGTATTTAAATGTTTATTACGTATCTCCTAAACTATGTGCTGTAAAATAATAATTTTGTATGTTCATCCAGTGATATATGTGGCTACTGTTTGTAAAGTGTGTCACGAATAGAATTAGTTGTAATGAAGTAATAATTTAAAACGTCACACATGATGAGGCATTTTTGCACGCATCTCAATGTGTATGACATCATATCTTATGAACTGTGTGTCGTATATTTATATAACATATATGAATAATGTCTGAAAAATGTGTCGCAAATGTAGTTAGCTCTACAGAAATAATAAACGAAAAAGTTATGCTCGATGCAACAAAAAATTGTTTCCTAATGGTTTGAAATTACGTGTAGTTGCAAGTGCACTTATTTTCAATAACTGGATGAGTAAGGTATGGGTATTCATACGCCGTATGCTACACTGTTTTTGATATGTAGGTGGTTCTTGACCCCATAGCGATTGCTTCCATACAGTAAGTGATATGTAAGCAAGTTTGGCTGAAGTCGGTCAAGTGGTTTAGGAGGAGATGTGTAAAATACATATTCTCATACATACATATGTAAATCTATTTTTATAGTATGTATGGATGCACAGAATCCCACAGTGTATTGGTAACACTGATGTGAGAATATTTTTGTGGTATTCAATAGCGTGTATCAATATTTCTGGTATTGACACTATGACAGTACTCGCCCTCAGCTGGTCGTTATATTTAAGTATTGACGGTCATATTGAAGGTGTGTTAGCCTCTTACCTTTAATGTGACATTTTTACCAATCTGCCAACAGCAGATGATAGGCAAGAATCGTATGTTCTTAGCACTGCACGGAATGGTCCGCTGATAATCTCGCCGTTGCCGTTAGCTCCAACTAAATGGTCAAGCTGCTAAGCTGCTCAAATCAGTGACAGCCGAGCTCTCAAAAAATTTCACAAACTGTGCGGATATTAAGAACGCAGTACTCAAGTGACTTGAGAGCAGTGCCTCTAGCGCGTAAGTTGGAAGGTATACTATCCCTGATATTCATGTTTATGGATAATGTATTTTTACTTGGCGCTAAACTTTCCGTCAAGCCATTGTAGTAAATTATGCGCCAAAATACACCTTTTCAAAAGGAGTGTTATCGTACACAGAAACTCTCACAATTAAACCCAAAATTACAGGGCGGCAAAATGTCTCTCTCCCAGAAATTTCTTCCACGGGCTGCATAGAAGAAAACTGAGGGCCACCGGTTGCCCGCTGGTGCACTAGACATTCTAGATATACTGTCGCAAATCCTCTGACGGCTGCAGCGTTTCTTCCAGATTGTGCCCGGGCTCTAAGTGTGCCCCACAGCTCCTGTCATCCCCAGGTTAAAGCAGTATACTGCGCACTCGAGTTCTTACATGTCAATATCGTGTATCTGGTGGATCTGTACAGGCACCATCATGCCCCACACACAGATCTATATATCTCCATGTCCTCCTCGAAATTCTGCAGAGTATGTCAGTATTCTGCAGAGTATCTCAGTATGTTTCGAAAGTATTTATCAGTGCATCTGCGCAGTTCTTCATGAGTATTTTATCAACGATGAGCCACATTGTAGGCTTAACAAAATGTTTGCATGGCTCGTAGATATTATAGATTCTCATTTTGCTGTAATTCTGTTAAGCATTGGGTATTTTGAACTGTTAATAATGATTTAACACAACACTGTCGAGTTTACCTTGCAATACTTTCAGTTTTTTTGATGTACCGGGTGATAAAAAAGTCAGCATAAATTTGAAGACTTAATAAACCACGGAATAATATATATGTAAAAATTGACACACGTCCTTGGCATGACATGGCTTTTCTTTAGAACAAAAAAAAAAACAAAGTTCACAAAATGTCCGACTGATGGCGCTGGACAGCAAAACGTCGGTGACTGCGCATGACAATCGAGTATAACAGGAGCTGTAATGAGAGAGAGAATAAGATGCGCCAACATTCTGCAGAATGTTGACGTTAACTGAAAAGGCGCTTTTAGTGAAGCTGTATTACCGGAATGGGGAATGTGGTGGTTCAGCGTTACGATCGTATCGCCGTAGGAAGGGGATTCGAACGGGCAAAGGTCCGTTGACAAATGCAGCTGTGGGGAGAATGAATTCGAAGCTGGAAGCCACGGGTTGTTTGGACGATAGACCCCGTAGTGGCTGACCGAGCACAAGGCGTAATGCTGCTGAGACAGGTCAGGAAGAAATGGAGACTGTAGCGGGTTCGTCTATGCACGGAGAAGTCACTGCTCGTGCAGTAGCACGACGCACCGGCATTCCATACACTACTGTTTGGTAGGCACTGAGGCGTACCCTCCGATGCTATCCGTACAAAATCCATAGGCATCATGAACTGTTACCTGGCGATTTAGTGAAGTGGAGGGCATTTGCAGTGTCGGCGTTTCAAAAGATGGTGGTAGATGACGATTAGTTGAGTAACGTGTTATGGACTGACGAAGCTCATTTCACGCTCCGAGGGTCTGTCAACGCCCACAACTGCAGAATTTGGGCTACCGAAAATCATAGAACTGTCGTGGAAACTCCATTGCACGACGAGAAAGTCACGGTATGGGTTGGATTTACCACATCTACTGTTAGTTATCAGGCCTTTTTTCTTCGATCCCCAGCCTAGCTGATAAACACCAGCCGCCACGTACGATGTTTATGCAGGATGGCGCTCCTCCCCATATTACTAGACGCGTGAAAGATCTCTTGCGCGCGTCGTTTGGTGATGATCATGTGCTCAGCCGCCACTTTCGTCATGCTTGGCCTCCCAGGTCCCCAGACCTCAGTCCATGCGATTATTGCCTTTGGGGTTACCTGAAGTCGCAAGTCTATCGTGATCGACCGACATCTCCTGGGATGCAGAAAGACAACATCCGACGCCAATGCCTCACTATAACTCCGGACATGCTTTACAGTGCTGTTCACAACATTATTCCTCGCCTACAGCTATTGTTGAGGAATGATGGTGGACATATTGAGCAATTCCTGTAAAGAGCATCATCTTTGCTTTGTCTTACTTTGTTATGCTAATTATTGCTATTCTGATCAGATGTAGCCCCATCCGTCGGACATTTTTTGAACTTTTGTATTTTTTGGGTTCTAATAAAACCCTATGTCATTCCAAGCATGTATGTCAGTTTGTACCTCTCTATCTACATTATTCCGTGATTTATTAAGTTTTCAAATTTATACTGACTCTACGATGACCCGGTGTATACGAACAGGACGGTTAGCTTTTAATTAGTGGCATGGACAAATATTATAACACAGGTCAGCAGCTTAGCAAAAGTTACCCGGTGGCTTTTCTCAATTAAACCATTTTCGCTATGATAATCACCGTTACTGAGGGTAGTGGAAGACTGACTGTATGAAAATTCTGACTGACACGGAAGATGCCCACTGAACGCAGGCTGAATGAACTAACAATAACATAGCATTTTGACTGCTCACCAATGACTGACATTGGAGTTTACGTGATGAAAGATGGATGCCGACTCCCTGCTGGCTTTGTGCGCCGTGGCACATATTTAAAGACGAGAGTAGGGCAAAAATTGTAAATTGTTAAAATGTTACCTGACGACGTTTAAGATATTCACACAAAACGGAGGAAAAGTACAAAAAATTGATAGACACATTAGGCACTGAAGCAAATTTCGTTAAAAATAATTTGCATCCACTAAAATTGTAGTAAATAATGGTTCTGTTTTATAGAGCAAAAGTTTGGACGCGCACATAGAAATACAAAAATTTACTGGAAAGTTTAATTTTATAATCTGAATATTTCGTTAACTAACCCGTTGTTTTAGTATATGTTTAGATTTTTGTAACGGAAAAACGGGCTATAAAACTGTAGCATTGTATTACGTAAAGTATTACACATTAAGACTAGAACACCCTAGAACATGTTAATTTTGAATTAGAATAACTTTTGAGACACAAAGTTTTCACGATAGATAATCTGTAATTTAGAAGTACGGGAATTAGAGCTGTAAAACAAGATAAATTACGTCAGTGACAGAATAAACAGTAATTAGTGGGGTTGAATTTTTAAGCGCTCATGTCTTTTAGAGAATCGTAAATATAAAACATTTCATCAATTAAATTTATCTATTTGAACTATTTACACTACTGACATCGACAGTAACTACGAGGATCGTTCAATAAGTAATGTCCACATTCTATTTCCCAGAACATGTTTATTGGTAAGAGTCAGAACTTGGTGACAACATACATCAACATGTCCTGTCCATGTCCTATTTTTCTACGTAGTTCCATCACATTTTACGACTGTACGCCAATGTTGGGGAATAACATGTATTCCCTGCTGGTAACAGCTCTTGTCCTGTAGGCGTAGCCATTTTTCACTGCATGACAATCTCGTCATCTTCAGAGTAACAAAAAGCCTCTCCGTCTGTCGCAAAATGCTCAATCAATTCAGATGAAATGGCCTTTCTTTGACTCTTGAGCACCTCTTTGACTATCCGACAGTCTCGATCATTACAGACGCACTTCCAGTGTTGACAACTGTAGAGCCAATTATCGAATTATCATGACACGGTCGGCACGAAAATGGCATCCGCACGATTCCTCATATTTGGAGCAGTGGCAGTGACAAGACGTTCCGAGTGTGGCTGAACATGGAGCTCTCTTTCTGCATTTCCTGAGGCTGCAACATTCTTTACCCATCGCCCAACTGTACTCCTAGCAATTGCAGCAACGCCATACACTGCAGTCAAACGTTTCTTTTTCTGCACACAAGAATTTAATAACACCACGCTGCTTGTAACGTGAGTCGAATGTGGACGCCATTTTGAGGCTGTATTATGACTCTGCCATCAGCCAGAACGGATCGAAGCTTCACCGGCGCACAGATCCGACATCAAATGTGAAGCACCAACAAGGATGTATATGTAAACGACTGCCACCAACAAGGATGTTTGTCTATGTATATTAATGGCTTTAAAAATATGTGGGGCATTACTTATTGAGCGACCCATTGGCCCCGTAGGCAATCCAGTTCGTGTGTCACAGCTTGAGTTGGGCAGCCATTACGTGTAGCTATCTCAGTAGGGACTCTGGAAACTTAAGTTTCCACTACTTGTACATTGTTTCAGTCTATATACAGACACCTTACGTTACTACCACCATAGTCAAGCAACGTGACTATCCACTAACTCACCAAAAGTAACCGGAAACTTAGTAGTGGACACTGACATGGAGTATGTCCACTCTTCGCTTGAAAACTAATGGGGAAGCTTTCGATGAGGTGACTGAATATCTGTGTATTCTTCCTCAAGGAGAGAAACCGGAGAACGTAAAGAAGTTGGACACTGGGATCTGCAGTGTAGGCGACGTAACAACATGTCCCAAACGTGTTCCATTGAGTTCGAGTCGCTACTCTGCACAGGTCAGTCCATTTCAGAAATGTTATCAGCCAAAAATAGTTACCTCTTTGATACTGCTTTGTGACAGGTTGTATTGTCATCCCGAATCAAACAATCACGATCTCTGAATTGAGCCTCCACTGTACGAAGTGCACAATGCTGAAAAACGTGAATTTCCTTAAACGCAGTAAAGGAACCACCTCCAGACCATGGAAAACACCACTACACAGTAACACGAGATGCAGAATACAGAGGAAGTTGTACCGTGTAAAAACAGCCGTCGTGTTAGCTGGACCGCTGGTACCACTTCGGAAATCACGCACAATTCCTTCCAGTCTGATTTATAGCGGTATTTTATAACCACCCTCCGCAACACTCGACGCTACCTACTCGTCAGTTCATGAGGTCTGCCTGTGTTTAACTGTAGTTGTTTCTTGCGTTTTCGCTTCACAGTCACCGGAACAACAGTCCACTTTGGCAATATTAGTAGACTATGTCCGAAAGGACAGACACCACGTGTAATCCACAGCTCTGTTACATATTATGTAAACTATAGGTGGAGGAAGGAGAAAGCAGAGGAAACGGAAGGAACCATTGACGTTAGCTGCATCGAGAATTAATGCGGAATCAGCGGCGAGGAGTGAAATTGTGTGCTTGACTGGATTTCGAACGCGGGACCTCCTACGTACGAGGCAGTTGCGTTAATGTGTCGGGATGGCGCAGTGGTTAGCGCAACTGCCTAGTTAAACAATAGATCATGGAATTTTTGGAAATTTGTGATAAGTTCCTGAGGTCACCGATCGCTAAATTTACACACTACTATTCTAACTTTAACTTACACTAAGGACAAAAAACACATACACACTCATCCCCGAGGGAGCACTCAAACCTCCGACGGGGGCAGCCGCGTGAACAGTGGAAAGTCTTCCTAGACCACGCGGCTACCCCGCGTGGTAATAGCTCACTTGTTGGAGTCCTGGTCCGGCACAAATCTTCAATTCTTATTTCCCTTTCCTTTCCTTTCTCCCCTCCTCCAACTTCATTGATCCACAAGCATCAGAAAAGTTGAAATATCCCCGATGCACCTGTTAATCAGGTGAGATCCAATGGCTAGTCCACATTCCAAGTCACTGAACTACTTGACGGAATCCATTCTGCTGTAACTGATTCTCTGCTGTCAACTGAACACTCCCCGCCTCCTTTTATACCGGCGGGTCCGCCTATCCTGACATATAGTGGTTAATTATTTATTGAATACAAGTGTACGATTTCTATCGATCGAATAGTGTCTTGGCCGGCCGGAGTGGCCAAGTGGTTCTAGGCGCAGGTTCGCAGGTTCGAATCCTGCCTCGGGCATGGATATGTGTAATGTCCTTAGGTTAGTTAGGTTTTAGTAGTTCTAAGTTCTAGGGTACTGATGACCTCAGATGTTAAGTCCCATAGTGCTCAGAGCCATTTGAACCATTTGAATAGTGTCTGTGTTCTATGGTGACCTTAAATCTTTCTCTGCACAATTAACTTATATTCTTGTTTTTTGGGATTTACTTAACATCTCAAATGGATTTAAATTACACGAGAGTAGAATGATATCAAAAACCATTCGTCCGGTAATGCTAGTAGCACGCGAACTGCCGACAATCTCCCTCATTTCCACGGACTGTTTTCCAGGTTCTGTCGCACAGCATTCTTCTTTATGAAACGCTTTTGAATAGTGCACTGTGAACCACGTTACAGTTCTGCGCTCATTGTGCCTGTAACTTGCATTTCACACAGCGTATTTCACCCTATGTGTGACGTAATTATAGTCGAGGTAGCGGAGAGTTCAGAAAATTTTTGGTGCTTAATGTAATTGGACTATAAATAATTGTCATGCGTAAATGATTCACTGACGAAACTGTATTTTCTGACATCAGAACAGCTACGACAAGTTTTAAACGGGAAGCTTTTGCCGCCACCAATGTTTCGCCGTCAGCTTATATGTACGAGTAACAGTAACCTTAGAGGCGTAAATGCTGTAAGAGTCAACACTGCGGAAGTAATAACACTGCCACGCGAAAACAACCATTTTATGCCGCCGAGTTGAAATTAATTCCTGAACCTCTTTTCCGGCTGAATTTTGCAGCACCTGGTGTATTTCAGTTTCCTCGGATCCACACAAGCGAGCTTTAATGTGATCGTCAACTGTATGTTATTTGAGTCTTAAGTCTTCTGACATTTAATTGTGCCCGCTGAGAATTATTCTCCTTCGCTAACAGCTTCATTCCAAAGCAACACTTAGCACTATGCGTCCTCAGTTATTTGTTGGATGTTTTCCAGTCTGAATCTTCTCCTACAGTTTTTACCCTCTAGTAACATGGAAGCTATTTCCTGATCTCTTATCAAAAGTCCTATCATACTATCAGCCTGTCCCTTTTTCCTGTCTGTGTTTTCCATGTGTTCCTTTCCTCACAGATTATGCGAAGGACCTCCTCATTCCTTAATTTATCAGTCGACTTAATTTTCAAAATTTTTCTGTATCACAAAATCTCAAATCCTTTGTTTCGCATCCTCTCTTGTCTTTCCACAATGCATTCTCAGAAATTTCTTCCTGAAATTCAGGTCAGTGTTTGATTCCACAAGACCCTCACTGCCTGTGCATGTCTGCTTTCGATGTCCTCCTTACTTCGTCCATCGCGGGCTATTTTGATTTCAATAGAGCACAGTCCCTCACCTTCGTCTATTTAGGTATCACCAATTTTCGTGTCGGTACTCTCATTTCTGCTGCTTCTCATTAATTTTGTCCTTTCCGGTTTATCTCAGTCCACATTATGCACGCATTGGATTCTTCATTCTACAAAACAGATCCCGTAAGTATTCTTCATACTCACGAATATTAGCTACACCATCAGCGAATCTTTTCATTGATATCCTTTCACCCTGAATTTCATTTCCAGTCTTGAACCTTCCTTTTATTTCCGTCATTGCTTCCTCGATGTGTAGACTGAAAAGTAGGAGTGAAAGGTTGCACCCCTGTTTTATACCGTTAACATCAGAATACTTCGTTCTTGGTCATCCACTCTTATTGTTCCTTCTTGGTTCATGAACATATTGCATATTACCAGTCCGTCCCTATAGCTTACTCCCATTTTTCTGACTTTCTACCATCTTTTTATATGTCGAAATATCGAATAATTTTTCTCCAGTCTTTCTTACATTGTCAAACGCAACTGGTATCTTTAACTTTCCTAAACTGAAACTAATCATCATCTAACTATTTTCTTTTCTATTCGTCTGTCTGTTATCCGTGTTAGTAGCTTGTATGGATGAGCTGTTAACCTGATCGTGCGATAATTCTGGCACTTGTTTGCCTTTTCTGCCTTCGAAAATGTGTGGATGCTATTTTTCCGATAGTATGTTATGTCTCCAGTGACATACATTTTTCATACTAACATGAACAGTTGTCTGGTTGCCACTTCTCCCAATGATTTTAGTAATTCCTATGGGATCTTATCTATCGCTTCTGCCTTATTTGATCTCAAGTTTTCCAGAGCCTGTTTTAATTCTGACTCTAATACTGGCTCCCCTATGTCTTCCATATTGATTCCAGTCTTTCTTCTATGATGTCATCGGACAAGTCCTCCACCCCTATAGAGGACTTGAATTTACTCTTTCCTCTTTTATGCTCTATCCTCTTCATTTTACACTGGAATTCCCAGTGCCCTCTAAACGTTACCGTAGTCGCTTTTAATCCCATCGAAGGTTCTTTGAGTTTTCTATATGATGAATCAGTCCTTCAAACGATTACTTATTTTTCGATTTCGTGACTTTTTCCTGCCACCATTTAGGCTTGTCTTTCCTGATCTTCTTATTTATTGTACTCCTATGTGATTCAAATTGCCGTATTCGTATCTTCCCCTGACTATTTTTCTGATTCCTTCTTTTGTAGAACAATTGAAGTATTTTTTCCGTTACCCAATAATTCTTTGCCTTTACCTTCCTTGAGCCTGTGTTTATCTGTGCAACAGCTGTAATTGCCGTTTTCAGAGATGTCCACTCCTCTTCAGCCGAGCTGCCGACCCTGGTATTCCTCATCGTCACCCTTAGTGAAATTCAAACGCGTCTCATAATTCCTCAGTACTTCGGTATCCCACTTCCTTCCCCACTAATCCTTCCAGATGATTCTCTTAAACTTCGGTGTACCCTACATCACCTCGAAATTACCATCTGAGTGTACATCTGCTTCTGGGTATGTCTTACAATCAAATATCTTATTTCGAAATCTCTGTCTGACCATGATGCAAGGTACTAAAACACGAGCACATGGGTAATACTGACATTCGATCTCAGTTTTCAGTACTTCCTTCTGTTGCCAGATACACAATGTCGACGATGCAGTGAGTAAAGCAGTTTGTGTAGTAAACTGTCTCAATTCATGGGATGGGCTTGTAGGATACCGCAACATTGCGGTTTGTTGTTGCTTGTGGTTGAAACAAGACACGATATTTGAGTAACTCTTGCTGAGAGATGTGTTGTGAAGATGGCGGCACCTCGCCAGTTGAACAATTTTGAACGTAGGATGGCAATCGGTGCATGACTCATGTGTCATGGCGAATCGTAGATTGCACAAGAAGTTCCGTATCTGTGGTAATGTTCAATGTCAGAGAAACAATGTTCCACACACATACATCAGGATATTCACAAGTGCCTGATGAATGGACGTCAGGTCGCCTCTGCATCTCCGTACTGTGCGACCAACGGTCTACTGCGCCTAAGATCGCCGGTATTTAGAATATGATGCATAACTAACCCATTACTACCAGTCTCTATGGGTACTCCTTTTGCAGAGACCTCACCACAGAGCTCTAAGTCTGGTATGGGCCCGCGAACATCATCGCTGTGGGACAGAGGTGGAGCGCAGCGCGCATGGCCGAAAATGTCGACTTCAGTTGCATCGAGATGGCAGTTGAGAGAGAGTGTACCGTATGACAGGAAACAGGTAGCTCAGTTAAGGTCTATACTATGTTCACATCGTAGCAGTTAGGAGCCACTGTCTGGCTTCAGCGGCGAGTGACAGGCTCACGTTATGTGGACATTTTTGTAGGCCATCCGGATCAGTTTCTAGCACTGAAATGTCCTGATGGAGACATCATATATCAATAAGACAACGTGACGGATCACGGCTCTTTTCGAGCAAGTAGATTGTTAGATAAAATCTTCGCACCCCTGCCCCCCCTCCCCCCCCCCCCCCTAGATCAATACATCTTAGCCGGCCGGTGTGGCCGGGCGGTTCTAGGCGCTTCAGTCTGGAACCGCGCGACCGCTACGGTCGCAGGTTCGAATCCTGCCCCGGGTATGGATGTGTGTAATGTCCTTAGGTTAGTTAGGTTTAAGTAGTTCTAAGTTCAAGGGGACTGACGACCTCAGATGTTAAGTCCCATGGTGATCAGAGCCATTTGAACCAACAATCTTAACCTGTCGAGCATTTGGAAGATGTACTCCATATTCGTGAACCCAGGACCAAAAGGGAGCAGCTTACATCACTCCTGGCTTACCGGGAATTGATGTCAGAATGATGCCTAATTTTGCAGCACGTTCGTCTGCTCCCGTTGTGTTAAGCGGTTGCATCAAACTTTACAGAAGTAACATGCATGATGGAACCGTAAGAAAGCGCAACATATTCGGAGAAAGACGGCTAAATATTTGTGACAAGCAAGGATATTGTTCCCCCTCCACTTGTAAGAGTTGGTAATTGGATTTGTCTGGACGGACGCCTAGCGGCGGCAGAGAAACCAGCTGTAAAAACTCAACGCTCTTTTTTATTACTTTTTGCCGCAGCCCAGTACAAGATGGCAGCGACTTGGTTGCGAAATTCCGCTACCTCGGATAGTGCTGACGGCCAGGTTTGCTGACGGAGCGCAGCATACGCAGGCTGTGGCCTTCGTGACGCAAACTCGTCCACCAGTAGCGCCTCTTCACGTTCAGCGACCCCTGCAAGGCCCTCATGCTGCGACGACGTTCCCTGTGCCTCCGTGCGTTGTTGTAAGGCTACACCGGGCATTGATCCAACGCCCCTCTGCTTGTGGTCAGCGGGCTGCAACCCACTTCTGGCGTTTAATCACTGTAGCGGCGACTCCAGAACCATACATTCTCAGGGTGGGCTGCCCCAGTGTAGACGTAAACTGCGCTCCTCAATCAGCATGCCATACCGTGGCTAGGTGACACAACTCCTGTTGTAGTAGAGCTGTGATGCTGACAAACGAAATTTTAGTACAATAGCTTAGTTACAGATTCTTTCCCATGGTGCACAAGTTTGGCCTTTGCTACGACTCGTGGCACATAAATTAAACACTTCAGTGGCCGTCGTTGTGGAAAGGACTGTGCGTCTTTCTGCTTGAGTACTGCTGCATTAACTATTTCCACACAGTACCACGTTGGTTCACCTCACAACATTGTGTTGGCTACGTTACCTTTCTTGAACACAACACCTGTGCTGACCTGCGGCTGGCGCTGCTGCAATCCTCTTTCTAATTTTGTGCCATTATGATCAGATGTGGTCAGTGTGGTAAAATATATATATCATTCATGCTCTTAGATTCATACGTAACCACACATTCGGAAATCACGACATATTCGGAGACAACAGCCAAATATGTCTGGAAAAGGAAGAATACAAATGCCATAGCTGCTCGTTTCACTCGCAGTTTCTTAATCTTTTGATTTTATTTACTCTCACGCAAGTCACAAAATAAATAATTATCTCACTCCTGAGAGAGAGCGTCGGCTGTTGAAGAACTTAGTTCAGTCAGCTTAAAAAGAAAATCTACAAATAGTTTAGAGACACATAGATAGATATAAAAAAACACAAGACCAGTTGCATATAGCAGAACACGAACCTACCTCATTCGACTCAGTAACTTGACGTCTATACGCACTACACCACACTGAACACATAAAACTTCCAACATCATTACTTTTAACCTTAGAAATTATTTTTCCTCTTAAAAGGCTTTCACCGCCAACGTGTGATTAACTAACATTTAATTGCAACAAATTATACCAAGGGGGCTCCATTGACTTGATATGACGTGCTGTCACAAAAAGTAAGTTTCGTACGAAAACAAAGAGATACGACGACATCAAACATGGCATCTCCATTTGCTGACTGCTATTGAGTTTCACCGTCGCAGCTAGTTTCGGGGAAGACACCTAATTTTGAAGTCACCTCTGTGTAAGCTGGGACAGATACTATCTTTTCACAGTAACTGCCCGGGACTAGTTATGGATAAGATAGCTGTATCAAGTATCTTTCAAGGATGATCCCAAAACTTCATATAGGCTATGTCTCTATGTGATGAAGAATTTCTGAGGGCTCATGGAAGAGCGACTCGCTATGAACACCTCATTTAAAGCTTTACCAAAAGGTTTGGACAGTAAATAAATATTACATGTTGAAAAAATAGCAAATATGTTTGTTGTGGTTGGCAGCAGAGCCAACAACGTGTTACTAGAGGAAGCCGAGCCGGCCGAAGTGGCCGTGCGGTTAAAGGCGCTGCAGTCTGGAACCGCAACACCGCTACGGTCGCAGGTTCGAATCCTGCCTCGGGCATGGATGTTTGTGATGTCCTTAGGTTAGTTAGGTTTAACTAGTTCTAAGTTCTAGGGGACTAATGACCTCAGCATTTGAGTCCCATAGTGCTCAGAGCCATTTTTGAGGAAGCCGAAAGGCACGCGTTTTAGCTCACGCAGGCTGGCGTGAGGTCTCGAACAGGACAAGGAAATTAGAATTTAGAAAAAAACGGTCGTAGCTGGTGGAATACTTAACTTTAATCCATTAATGGTGAACGTCGCTCTTGACGGTACATGATTCACAGTATCAATAGTAACTGGCAATGGCGCCTTGCTAGGTCGTAGCAAATGACGTAGCTGAAGTCTATTCTGACTATCGTCTCGGCAAATGAGAGCGTATTTTGTCAGTGAACCATTGCTAGAAAAGTCGGTTGTACAACTGGGGCGAGTGCTAGGAAGTCTCTCTAGACCTGCCGTGTGGCGGCGCTCGGCCTGCAATCACTGATAGTGGCGACACGCTGGTCCGACGTATACTAACGGACCGCGGCCGATTTAAAGGCTACCACCTAGCAAGTGTGGTGTCTGGCGGTGACACCACAATGTTCACAATTCTCAGTGTAATTGCCAGTTCGTACGAAATTGAAAAGTGATATAAAGTTAAACATGTAAACGATAAAACTAGAAATATTTAATTTCAAAAACTGACAGTCATGAAATTAAAATCTCCATTCTCCCACCCTCTAGTTCGAATCAACTCCGAAATACTTCAGGTACCAGAAAAACGACATTTCCGCTACATCCATAATGTTAGCTAATGAGAACGCTTTTTAATAACAGGCACATCTATTCTTGAAGCGATCTGTCAGATTAAAACTGTGTATCAGGCTATCGTGCGATCCAGGAATCTTTCGTTTGGCTGGTAATACTTTTAACCGACTGAACTATCCAGCCACGACACACAACCGGCCCTCAGGTGCAAGAACACTGTACGTTTATACGTCACAGCTTCGTTCCCTTCCTTCCGTGCAGAGTGAAAGTTTTATTCAAGACGCCCACATGCGACAAAATCCGAGAACCGAAGTAGGAGATAAATGGTTCCCAACGAAGAGTACGTGTGCAATAATATTATTCGAGAAATCGTCCAAATTTTGCTGTATTTTTGGTATCATAATCACCCCCCTTCCCTTACGTCGTGGCATCCGAAGTTTTACTAAGTTCTTTATGTCCAGTAGACCTGTGCATCTTAATAGGGTCTTGCTCTGTGCAAGTGAAGAAAGTGATTGATTGTAGTCCTACTTCCACCGGTTGAAACACTACAGTACTAGATGTGCGCTGTATACAATTGGTCTTGTGTTACGCTTGTCAAATGATTGAGTCTTGTGTTTTGGGAAAAAATCTGTTTTGCGGCTCCATACCGTCGTTTTCGTTTTATATCTCAAATTATGTTCCAGAACTTGTGGGGCTAGAAAGTTCAACAGAAGAAACAGATAAAAGAAGTTCTGAGAATCACACAATCTGTCCTTGCGGAATCTAGTGTAGTCTGTGTATTGTTGGCTTCGTGGACAGGCTTTCTTTAACTGACTGCCTATAATTTAGTTGCCTAAAATTTGAACTAATGCTGACATTTTACGCTCTTCATTGATTGCAAGGTGCAAACCATTTCTTAACGTGTAGGACAACGTGTTTGTCACAGAGTCACATAGTCTGTATATTGTAGACTGCGATGGGGAGGACTGCATTATAATTCAAGATAAACTCGATCCTCATATTTCCACGATGTCTATCGTGAACATTTTTCGAATGTGTTCGGCAATAGGCCTTAAAACCTATCGGTATTCCTTGCGCCGTACACATGTGAATAATACACATTTGGATACAAAACAAGTTTTCTTATGATTTTAGAAAATTCTTTGCCGAATTTGAGTGTCACCTCTTTATAGATTGCTTTTATGCTCTACGTTGAGTCATTTTGTTGGTTAGTGAACCCCTACCAGTACTGTTAGACCCAATCATTCACGCAGCTAGAAATGGCAGTTTCTCGATAAGAATTCGACGTAATATAGTACGAAACAGTAGTGTCAATCCGTAGATAAGAGATGACATATAAAGTGATCGTCTTCAGAAATTTTTAGTTCGCGTTCTCAACATGGCCTTCCAATAGAAGATTACAACTTCTATTCCACACTACATAGTGGACATTCAAATGTTTCGCAAAACTATTGTAAATTGATTTACTTTTTGCAGTGAGAATTCCAATAAATGAGGTAATTTACTGCCAGTCGTAGCTTTCACAACCATTTTTAACTCGGTCTCTACATTTTTCTAGCTATATGAACGTTATTTGATGAGTGTCTCGTGATAGGTACAATTTATCAATTGCGCGACACATCCACAATTAACATAGTTTTATGTGAAACGAGTGTTAGAATATGAACGTTGTGTGTCTTCCTATTTCATGATACCGAGGTGTGTGTTATGTACATAAACTTCAACAGTGAATGGAGTATTTGTTTAAAAAAAAAATGGCATACGAACAGTGACGTAGCCATCAGCTAAGCTTAGCTACTTTTGGCTTTATTACGCTTGTTAGTCTTAGAAACAGACAAGACAACCTCCTGACATATTTTGCGCATTTCCAATCATTAATATTTTATGGAACGTTTGTCTGGGGTAACTGACATTTAGAATGCACTGATTCCACAAAAGAGAGTAATAATTATTTTACGTAGTGCGCATCCAAAGTCCAACGAGTTAGGTATCTTAACTATTCCATCACAATATATATATTCGCTTATTATTATTTTGTCGTAAATAGTACATAACAGTTTGAAAAGATCAGTGCTGTCAATATCTATAACACTAGAAAGAAAAAAAGACCTTTATTACCCGTTATTAAAGCACATCAGTATGCTGCAACAAAACATTTGAACCTTTGCCTACTAACACAAAATGTCTGACAAGAACAAAGCAACTTTTAATTGTAACGTAAATTCATTTCTTCTGGGCAACTCCTTCTATTCAGTGGACGAATTTCTATTTAAAAAGTGGTGGCCTGTGGGAGAATCTTCGTTTTGAAGTGAGGATGCATATAGTAGGATAAATGTGTTAATTAATGTTAACACTAATCATATTCTTGAAATGACAATCAGGGAGGCGAGTGGGAAATATTCAGCTCCTTGACGTGCATTGGGTGACAGAATTAATGCTTTACCGGATAACGAAGATGTGGCCACAAGGTTAGAAAATAACAAGATTTATTTTCTAAGAACATTCAGTGATGAACAGGAAACAATGTTAATCTATTACTAAAGCCTTCGAAGAAGGTGAGGGTTGGGCCCATGAGAACTGTGTTCCTGTGTTTTTCTATATGGATGGTAAAAGTTTCAAACGTTTGAGGTCACTTTCAAACATTTTTTGTGGTGGAAGTTACTTTTCACACAGCAAATTTCATGTTCGTCATAAAAAATTAAATAATCAAAACGCAAAGAGTTAAAATTTTTTTTAAAAACATTGACTCTCATAATTCTGGGGTATTAGTGTTACCCTAGACAGAATAGAGTCACCAGTACCGGGCTAAATTTACCATAATCTATACCTTACTTTATTTTTCTCAACCTATACCAATTACACGGAAGAGCCACAGAAACTGATACAGTTGCCTAATATCGTATAGGGCCCCCGCGAGTATTCAGAAGTACCGCAGTACGACACGGTTAGGATTCAACTAATGTTTGAAGTAGTGCTGGAGGGAAATGACACAATGAATCCTGCCGGACTATATATAAATCAGTAAGAGTACGAGGGGGTGAAGATTTCTTCTGAACAGCACTTTGCAAGGCACCCCAGATATGTTCAATAGTGTTCATGTCTGAGGATTTTGGTGGCCAACGGAAGTGTTTAAACTCAGATGATTGTTTCTGGAGCCAGTCTGTAGCAATTCTGGACGTGTGGGGTGTCGCGTTGTCTTGCTGGAATTGTCCAAGTAAGGTGGAGTGCACACTGGATATGAATGGATGCATGTTATCAGACTGGATGCTTACGCACGTGTCACATGTCAGAGTCGTATCTAGACGTAAAAGGGGTCCCATATCACTCCAACTGCGCACGTCTCGCACCATTACACAGCCTCCACCAGCTTGAACAGTCCCCTGCTGACATGCAGGGTTCATGGATTCATGAGGTTGTTCAATACACGTAGAGGTCCATCCGCTCGATAAAATTTAAAACAAGACTCGTCCAACCAGGGGACTGTTTCCAGTCATCAACAGTCCAGCGTCGGTGTTGATGAGCCCAGACGAGGCCTAAGGCCTTGTGTCGGGTATTCATCAACGTCACACGAGTTTCCCTTCGGCTCCGAAAGCCCATTTCGATGATGTTTCGTGGAATGGTTCGCTTGCTGATTTTTCCATGGTCCAGCATTGAAATTTGGAGCAATCTGCGGAAGGGTAGCACTTGTATCACACTGAACGATTCTCTTCAGTTGTCGTTGGTATCATTCTTGCAGAATCTTTTCCGGTCATAGCGATATCTGAGATTTGATGTTTTATCGGATTCCTGACATTCATGGTACTCTCATGAAAAGGTCGTACGGGAAAATCCGCACTTCATCGCTGCCTCGGAAATGCTTTGTCCCACCTCTGATGCGCCGACTATAACATCACTTTAAAAGTCACTTAAATCTTGATAATCTGCCATTGTAGCAGTAGTAACCGATCTAAACACTGCGCCCGACACTTGTGGTCTTATAAAGGAGTTTCCGACCACTGCGGCGTATTCTGCCTGTTTACATATTTCTGTATTTTAATTCGCAGGCCTATACCAATTTCTTTGGCGCTTCGGTATATTAGACTGATGTTTTCAACGCCGTTACACTTTAGTCTGTCTCACTCACGAAAATCTAGGGTAATGTTAGAAAGCATCGCAGTAACGAGCATACTTAGCTCTGGTGATGGACCTAGGAATACAGTAATGGTATAAGTTCCTATTGACATAGAAAAATAACTTGCAGGTTCACTGTGCGTCTCAGAGATCAAAGTGGTCTAGCGCAGATATTGCTTTCTGCGGCACGTTCAGCTAGACGGCCGGCCGGAGTCGCCGAGCGGTTCTAGGCGCTTCAGTCTGGAACTGCGCGACCACTACGGTCGCAGGTTCGAATCCTGCCTTGGGCATGGATGTGTGTGATGTCCTTAGGTTAGTTAAGTTTAAGTAGTTCTCAGTTCTAGGAGACTGATGACCTCAGATGTTAAGTCCCGTAGTGCTCAGACCATTTGAACCATCAGCTAGACGTTTGCCACGAAATATCATTGTTGAGGTTGGAAGCTTAACTTTCAGAACTACCCTTAAGATCACGTATTAACGTTCATTACTGATGAGAACGTAAATCCATTAAATTATGCAACAGTGTGAAATCACCACACATAGTTTGTATTGGGTTAGCAAATGACGTTACAATGGCTCAGACTCTTTACGAGCGCGGTTGATAAATAGAAAGGAGAAAAAAAGGGGCCGATTCACGCGTTTAAATTGTTAAATGCCAAAAATTAAATATTTGTTGGTGGTGGATAGATTACGCTGTCTGAGATTCCCGAAAGTTGAACAACACTGAGATACTTCGTCGTCAATCAAGAGATTATCTTATCGAAGTTCTTGTTAGCTCGAGTAGTTTTTGCTTGCCGAGCTCGTTACGCTGGAAGGTAACTGTCCAATAGAAACTAAAGCATCAGGTGTACTCCAAGATACCGTAATAGGACCGGAAATGTTCTCTGTGTAGACAAATACTTTATCGCGGGAGTACCATCGTATTCCGACGATGCTGCTGTCTCCATAAAAATAGCGTCACTCGATAATACCTATCTGGCGCAGTATTATGAACAGTATAACCACTTGGCGCACTCAGCTGCAGATCTCTTTAAATATGAGTAAACGCAAGGTAAGGCTAAAGACGAGAAAAGGACTAGTTCTTCTTTGCATGGAAGTTTGGTGTTAAATATCTCTAATGTGATACTTTGTTTAAATACATTGTCTCTATTTCATTTATAACATTCCGCAGGATCTTGTGACTTGAGTGTACTTGTAGATGGAACGAGTCAGTGCATGGGCTGCAGAATGATGAATAGAAAATTTGTAAACAGAAGAAACTGAAGAATAAAAGAAACACGAAGAAGTATAAGAATATATAACAAACTGTGGAGAACAGTTCTCAATTGCTGCGAGTAACTCCTGCACATAATAGAAATGTGCCACAAAGAAAACTTTCGGCTTAGAATTAAACACTTTCCGTTTATCGCTTTCTTTTCAGTTCTGTCGGAAGCCTGTTGACGATTAACAAAGCACAATTTTCTTTATGGTGCCTAAGGAAATGTTTTGCAAATACAAACTGGTTGGCCGTCTAGTATTTACTGAATACTTGTAATTTTATCTGATGAGTGAGTACAATCAACAACAAATCACATGGTGGTCTACCTGTTCCTCGATGAAAACCTTAGATTTCTGTGACATCTGGGCAACGGCCTACCGAAAGTTCGCGAACTGACAGCGGAAACTAGCATGACAGACCTCTTCTGGGCTGAGAATACGTTTAGTGAGTAACGCCAGAGTTCAGCGTAGTAGGAGATAGAGTGAAAGTAACCATGATAAAACAATCCTTCTCGCAACAGTTTCAGAGACACTTGAGATTGTTCTTAAGGTTATGAAAATAGTATTCAGTTTGTGTACAAGAACTCAAACGTTTTACGTCCATGGAAAGTTTTCTTTGATCCTCGCTCCTAAGATTTTAAAATAATCGATTTCACTGACAGTTTTATTTCCTTGGAACAACGAATTTCAATTTAGACAAGAGTAGTATGTCAGAAAATCTTTTCATTGCATTTTTTCGCAGGTAAGTTTCAATACAAGTATAATTTTATGTGTAATGTTCACAATTAAAGCATACTCTACAGTTTTGGAATTATTTATTGACCAAGCTTTTACATGGGGTTCATGAACTCAGCCCCATCTTCAGGTGTATTTATCAATATTAGGTCAAAGCGTCCATATCAAAGCAAACAAGCAAGGCACACCTCCACCGTACTTTAACGCCTTATAAGTTGCCTCGCAAATTAGCTTTGACGTAGACGTTTCAACCTAGTACCTGTAGATGCACCTGAAGATGGAGCTGAATCCAAGGAAATTGTGTAAAGATATGAATCAATAAATAACTGTACAACTCTTACGGATGTTTTAATCATCAATAAGCGTCGATGTTTTCTTTGATAATCACGTTACGATGTTGGCCACAGACCAAGTAACTTGATCATTTACAATACTCACCGCGTCTTTTACAATAACACTAGTGAACGATCTGACATAATCAGTGGAAGACCATTGAAATATCAATAAAGCAATATCAATACAATCAACGGACGCAGAATCGAACTTTAAGCCACATCTCACGTTAGCTGACCCGCAGTCATCAAACGAATAATGGGAGTAAGTAGCAGCGCAAGTGAATGGAAAACAGAACTGTTGGGAGAATTCTGACAGAGTTCGTAAAGGAGCGGCACTGAAGACGCTAGTGCGCTGCAAGTAGCTAACTTCACTTTTATTCTCCTTTCAAATATTTTTTTTTTACATTCACTCCAGACAGAAAAGCTTCAGGGTAGGATATGCAAATTGTGAAAGTTTTTTCATCGTTTTTCTGGATGTGACTCGAGCAGCTGCTCCAAGGGAATTCCTAACTAGGCTCCCAGGAGACTTGTTTTGAATCGCCGTAACTTATAAGCCTCTGAGCAGCCTGTGCTCACTGAGATAGCTCCCCCTGACCTCCACTCGCAGTTAAGTGGTACAAGCCTGTGGGCAGTATTTCATCTTGTATGAACACCAACAGAGTCTTAGTAAAACTGTATTTATTTTTTCAGGACCTCTTCTTCTGAATCTAATACTGTTCCGTGTTCACACTGCACGTAATCTCTAGTCTTATTCCGCTTACAGATACTGTAGCGAAAGGAGGATTTGATGAATGATACTTTTTCTGTTTTACTTCTCAAATGACGGGGGGACAAATTACCCAAGGACTGAAGAATTTAGTCTTGAATAAAATGGTATTTCGAGTTTAAACCTACACTGCGTCGTATAGATCTCACAAAAAAATAGCGTGGCACCTGCGTAGAAAAGTATTTCTGTCCAGAGTTCCGGGTGTTTCTATCCCATTGTCACACGACGATAAGCACACTTTGAGCGTTCTTGTTGCTGTCTGTTTACAACCTGGCATGGCACCACAGACTTCGTGCACCATTGGTTCTTCCTAATTAGGCACGTGTAGTTTTTGGAATGACATTAAACTATTGTCTGAATAGTCAAATGAGGAAGCATGAATTTAATGCAAAATCTGTTCCAGAGTGTTTCATTTACTCATTAATTTTTATAGGTACTGGAAAGAATGTAAGAAGGTTGTATGTCTACATAAAAACCGTCTCTGGTTTTCTCTGAATTTGTTTATCAACTGTCACGTGGCGTTTGGGGCATAGGCGACCTGTTACAAAGACACAAAAGCAACAGATATTACGTTACAGATTTCACAGACACTCAAATTTCTTATAAAAGTCAGTTCTAAACAAACAACATTCAAGAACAAAACGCTTTTAGATACAGAAATTCATATAATTTTAGATGGAAATACATTAGACTCTGATGTAGGTGTCATATACTGTCATTGTAACACGTGGAACAACAGGTAGCGCCATTAACTGCGCAGTTCGACCATAGCTGTCGTAATAGCAAAGAAGCAATGACCAGTGCAACAGTGTGTATTGCGAAGAAGGCTCTGTCATGCTCGGTGGCGAAAACGTGTCAGTGCACGTTTCATGAGCGCCATCCAGAATGTAAATATCACATTTAATTTTTTTAAGAGCAATTGCCGAAAGTGGTGCGTCAATTATAAAAGACATTTAAAATCAGTTTGCCCTCAAACGGGCAAAATTGTATCTTACTTCTAAAAATTCAAGTGGCATATTGTCATAAAACCAGCGTATAAGAATCTTTAGAAGTCTTTTTGTTAGTATACAGATGTAAAATTATCAATATATAATCAAATGGAATCTCTTCCAGTGCAAATACAGATGAGTACACCAAAAAGCATTGTAAAAGGTTCTGAGGATAATGTGTCACATAAAATTTGTTGTTACCTGTTAAAACTTTAAATGAAATACTTACGTAGAAGTACAGGCAACGACACAGTTAGCGCCACCGAGCCTTCCTCGCAGCACACATGGTGGCGTTCGTCATTGCTTCTTTGGTATTTCAACAGTTAAAGTCGAACTGTGCAATTAATGGTGCTCTCCTTGTTATTCTACGTATTAGTAATGACAGTATTTGAAGGCTGCATCAATGTCTCATGTACTTGTATCTAAAATAGCACGTATTCCTGTATCAAAAAGCGTTTTGTTCTTGAATATTGCTCGTTTAGAATTGACTTTTATAAGACATTTACGTTTCTCTAAAATCTTTAAGATAACGTTTGTTATTTTAGTCTGCTTTTAATAAGTCATTAAACAAATTCAGAGAAAAGCTGACTATTTTTAAGCACCCTGTAACCTCCCCACAAAAATGTAAAAGTATCCTTATTCAAATGCTAATGGACATAGAGCTAAGTGTAACCTCCCAGCAAAGGAATTTAATGACAATGACAATAAATGAAAAATAGCAATCAGAGCCATGTGTATGCTCCCCACAAAAATGAAAGTCAATTCAATAAAAATGAAATCTCAATGACAATGAAAACGCAAATAGACCGAAATGTCGATCTTAGGCCCTGTTCTTACCTCAGTAAAATTGCATCTGCTCTTATTTTCGCCATAGCTTGGAGGAAATGCATCGCAAAAATTCTTTGAACTTAAGTAAATTTTTTCTTTAAGGAAATGCATGGGAAATTTTCTATCAATAAAATGTTTGTTTTGTTAAAATGCTTGGTTTGAAAACAAAATTATTATTGGGGCGATTCTTGAAAAAATTAATTACACTTAAGATGCATTACATTATCAGATGAGCGTAATGCCGCTTCATTACCTTATTTAAAAAATATACCTCGTCCTGAATCTTGACCAGAGCCCCATGTCGACGCCCGCCGACTCCTCACACACAACTGCGACTGTCTCTCGCGCTCTACTACATGCTCTCGCGACTCGCTACGTACAACTGAACTCTCTCGCAACTCGACCGCAACTGCACCTGCCGACTCCCTACATGCAACTGAACTCTCGCGCGGTCAAGCGCAGACTAGCAACGATAAATAACTCTCTGATCAGAGATTCTGTCATGCCTCGCCATAACCCTCCACTGGGGGGGGGGGGGGGGGGGGGGGGCAAAAATTTGGCAGCGATGGTGAGTCATTTGGACTTACCATGAGCAACAAATTTTTTCTTAATTAATTAACTTTTACAATTTACAGAATATTCAGATGTAGTACATGAAGTAAATATGGTGTACATGCACCGAGTACAAAACATTTCAGACAATGACAAAAAAAAATATACAATGAGTACAGAACATATCAGCAAATCAAAAAATGTATAAACAGATCATATTGATAAATGACAAAAGTGCACAGTTACTGACGTTCAGCACAAAACATATTAACACATGACATAAGTGCACATGCACTGAAAAATTCTACAACGTTTTCTCAACAAATCTCATTGACAAATGACATAAGTGCACATGTACTGTAGTTCAGAACATACCAGCAAATCAAAAATGTATATACAATATAAAAGACAAGAGTGCACATATACTGTACTTCAGAATATATCAACAAATCGAAAAAAAAATGTCTTTAGCATTTTCACAACAAATAAACATAATGGCAAAAAAATCATGTTGACAAGTGACATAAGTGTATGTGCACTTCAGTTGAGAATATATCAGCAAATCACAAAAGGTGTATAAATAGAAATTATGTTAGCAAAAGAAATGATTTTTACTATGTTACAAGAATTAGGATAGGAAAGGGAAGGATTGCATCATGGTTGTACCACTTTAGGTTGCACGCAGCTGCACTGAAAGTCTACATCTTTCCACACAAGTACAACACCAAGTGACACAATTTAAAGTTCTTTTCCCAGAAGTATTTATCAGTGTAGCCAAGACACTGAAATGTCGTAGTAATATTCCATGTTATCATTTTGCCAGTACATTAGGTACACCAAAAAAGTGGGACCATAATAACGTCTCCATCGCTCACGGTGGTGGACAGCATGTCGTGTCAACACCACACTCTTACAAGGCACACCAACATAGAATCAGTGCAAAAACCAAATATAGTGCTCCATGATCATGAGGATGGACAGGACAAATGGATATTGCAGTAATTCAGGGTTGTTAGGTCAGTAGGTGAAGGACATTAAGTCACATACTAGTCTTCATTGAGAATTACATTAGTCTAACAGCTGATTTAAGTAATTGGTGGCACTCATCACCCAGTTACTGAACATTTCTGTACCATGTATGAAGTATTACAGAATAATGTTCATAAATCATCTGATTATAGTGAATATGTCATCATTGAAAATGAGAGTCAATTATTGGCATAGCATTAACATAATTCAATTAGTTATACTAATTATTGGCACTCATTGGCCAGTTACAAAACATCAGAAGTCATCATTGAAAACAGGAGCTAATGAATGGCATAAAATTAACATAATTCATCTAGTAATACTAATTATTGGCACTCATTGGCCAGCAACTATTGAATAGTACAACATTTTTAATTATTGGCATTCATTAATTAGTTACCAAACATGAGAAGTCATCATTGAAAACAGGAGTTAATGAATGGCATAGTATTAACATAATTCAATTAGTTACACTAATTATTGGCACTCAGTGGCCAGCAAGTATTGAATAGTACAAAACATTGTTCATCATTCAGTATTATTCAGAACTCTCCTAAATGAGTAGCATTATTTGGAACTGGTGATACATTTTTTTTGTGTTAGCAATGCATTGCTTTGGGTAATTATAAGGGAAAGCAAGAAGAGAAAAAGAAAAAAAATTGCTTCTAGGTTGTTCCTGTAAATGAAAAATGTGCAACGTCATTCATCATGAGTCAGCTGTAGTAAGGTTGTGACACAACTGGGTAAAAAAAATGCAAGTACTAGTATAGGTTTAATAAGTAACAAGTTTAGTAAGTATCATGAAAGGCTTCTCCTGGAAAAAATACAAAATGGATTATTGAGCTGAAAGAAGAAACGCATACTATGCTGAAAAGTAGTGAACTTTGAATTAACAGGTAGTGAAATGTGTATAAAAAATGTGTTCCATAGCTGTCCTTCCCAAAACCTTCAGTCATCATACCATACGATATAAAACATACTGTCAAAACAAACTGCAACAAATACTTAAATAACTACATAGCATAAATACATAAACTTCAACATCATCCTCATCTGTAAAGAAAAAACTTCATTATCCATATTATCATAACTTCATTATTATCATCACCTGTAAAGAAAAACTTCATTATTCATAGTAGCATATTTTTCATCATTACTCTTCGTCAGCATTAATTATTATCTGCAAAAAAAATCACTTCATTACTCATTAGACAACTATTCCTTATCTCTAGCATATTACATCACTAAAACTAAGATGTGTAGTTCTGTCTGACAGCCTGCATCAATCGCCTTGTATTCTGAAAGAAAAAATTAGTTAAGACTGCTATTCTACGATGTGTATAGTATATTCATGTTAATGCTTGTTAATTCTGATCCATTTACTCTTCCTCATAAGGTTTTTGTATCTTATTTCGTCTATTCCGTAGTTCTAACAGCTTTATCCAAAATTTTTGAGAAAGTAATGTATTCAAGAGTAGCTTCACATATCTGTAAAAATGAAGTACTAACAAAATGTCAGTTTGGTTTCCAGAAAGGTTTTTCAACAGAAAATGCCGTATATGCTTTCACCAGTCAAATTTTGGATGATCTGAATAACCGAACACCACCCATTGGGATTTTTTGTGATCTCTCAAAGGCTTTTGATTGTGTAAATCATGAAATTCTGCTAGACAAGCTCAAGTATTGTGGCATGAGTGGGACAGTGCACAAATGGTTTAATTCGTACCTAACTGGAAGAGTGCAGAAAGTTGAAATAAGTAGTTCTCGTAACATGCAAAGATCAGCACATTCTTCAAACTGGGGAACTATCAAGAATGGGGTTCCACAAGGGTCAGTCTTGGGTCCTTTGTTGTTCTTATTATATATTAATGACTTGCCATTCTATATTCATGAAGAGGCAAAGTTAGTTCTCTTTGCTGATGATACAAGTATAGTAATCACACCTGACAAACAAGAATTAACTGATGAAATTGTCAATACTGTCTTTCAGAAAATTACTAAGTGGTTCCTTGTAAACGGACTCTCACTGAATTTTGATAAGACACAGTACATACAGTTCCGTACAGGGAATGGTATGACGCGTACTAATCCTTTAATTTTGTTAGGTGGTTCGGCATTTTTCAGTATAACAGACGGAGATAGCATAGTGGATTCATTTGGTATGGAATTAATTACATCTTGGAATGAGAATATGTGTGTGTCCCAATCAATATGTCTTTTGTGGCAGTATATTCTACACAGTTTGCCAATTTCTTTCATTAATCGTTCACAAGGGTTCGAAGAAGCATGGTACTTGGATATATAGATCGGAGAAATGTTTCTAGCTCGTAACATATGTGTCCATGTAGCAGAACGAAATTGTGATCCATTGTCAGAAATTACTTTCAACACATGCCCTACATGAAATAGAAAATGTTTTACAAATACTCTCGAAACGGTTTCAGCAGTAGCTTTGCGTAACGGAGTGAAAGTAACAAATTTTGAAGTGAGTTCAACAGCGACAAAGATGTAGCAAAAACCTCTGTTAGTTCTCGGAATTGAACCAAAAATGTCTACTGCGGCCATATGTCTTAATTTAACAGGTACAATGGGATATAAGGGAGGAATATGTGAAGTTGTGTCTGACTTAGCTTTCTGGCAAAGTTTACATGACGCTAAAACTCGTCGTATAATTTTCTCCATGTTGGCAAAATAACAGTTCTGTCTCAGTATAAGAAAACATTTTCTGGCTCCGTAATGTGCATAACTTAAATGAGTATACCATATTAATTTGTTAACAAGTTCGTCAGGAATGCATAATAACCAATTGTTGCTTTCAGGATGAGAGCGGCGAAATAGAATGTCATTGCGTACAGTGTAATGGTTTCTAATCGTAACATTATTCTTATCTTGCCAAAGGTGTTTAATTTCTTTCCACACGTTGTCTTTATTTTGCTCTTTTGCTATGTTCTGTAATGACGATGAAATAAAATTTTCAAATGCAACTTTCTGAATGTACATGACACTTAAATTTGCTTTGCAGAAGTTGGTTGCTACGTCTTGCTGATTGTTGCTGAGAGAACGAGATAGTGCGTCTGCTATAACATTTTGTGTGCCGGGAATGTGAACAATCGTAAAATTAAATTCCTGTAAATAAAGTTTCCATCTGCTTAATCTGTCATGAGTGAATTCAGCCGAAAGTAAAAATTGTATCGCTCTGTGATCTGTGTAAACGGTGGTATGTCTGCCATAAAGAAAGTGCCGAAATCTCGTAAAAGCCCATACAACACATAATGTTTCCAGTTCTGTAACGGAATAATTTCGTTCAGCAGGCGACAAGATGCGGCTTGCAAATGCGATGTTTTTAATTACTGTAGAGCCATATTCTTCAATTTCCTGGAAAATATGTACGCCTAAAGCGGTGTTAGAACTGTCGGTGGCAATAGAAAAAATTCTGGTAAGATCTGGGTGCGATAAAAGTGGAGCATTCAACAAGGCTTCTTTCAGGTTCATGTTTATCCCAGGACCAAATAGGGTTTTTACCTGTCAATTGGCATAATTTAGGTGTGTCTAAAGCAGAGTGATGAATAAATTTACGAAAAAAGTTAATTAAGCCCAAAAAGCTGCGTAATTGCTTCTTCGTTGTAGGAACAGTAATGTCACGTAGAGCTTGAAGTTTTTCCGGAACAGGCGCAATGCCTTCTGCTGAAATTACGTGTCCAAGAAAGTTTATGGAAATTTTGCCAAAATGCGATTTACTGAGATTAACTGTGAGTCCTTGTGCAGGAAAAGTTTGTAACAGTCGTTCTAGAATCAGGTTGTGTTCAGTCCAGTTAGCTTCTGCAATAAGAATGTCATCTACGTACGTCGTGATTCTGTCTTTAAGTTCTGTCGGAAGTATTATGTTCAAACCGCGAATAAAAGCTGTAGGAGAAATAGTTAATCCGAATGGTAATTTGCAAAATTGATAACAGTTGCCAAAACAGAGAAATGCTGTGTACTTTCTGCAATTCGGATGAAGCTGAATTTGCCAAAATCCCGATTTCAAATCTAATGTGGAATAAATAGCTGTACCGTGAAATTTCTGTAGAAGTTCCTCTTATGTTTGTGGTCGATCTGTGTCATTAATAATAATGTCATTAATGTGACGTGAATCAAGTACGAGGCGAAGTGAGCCATCTTTTTTCTTAACAATATGTAGCGGGTTTATGTACGGGCTAACTGCCGGTTCAATAATTCCTTGGTCAAGCATATCCTGCAATTCTTTCTTAACTTGTTCTCTGTGGATATATGGAATGGGATAATGCTTTGCTTTAAATGTATCGTGCTGTTTGACTTGAAATTCATACATAAATCCGGACATAGTACTAGGAATGTTGTCAAAAATTGGAGCTTGCTGTAAAAGAATTTTGCGTAGTTGCGTGCGTTCGTCGTCTGTATTTGCACTGCTTTGTTTAACTTTATCAGAAATCATTTGCATTACGTCGTAGTCAGCTTCGTCTGGAGTGTTATAGTTATGTACGTACGTATCTGTGAACAATGTGGAATTACAGTCTACGTTACGTGACGCAGAAATGACCTCTGTACGATTAATTGATTGTTCTTCCGCAGATAGTGAGTGCTGAAATTCTATAGCAAATTGTATATTTTCATCCTTCAACATGAAATAAGAATTCTGAAAATCGATAACTGCGTCGTGTTGTACCAGAAAATTCGTACCTAAAATAACGTCTGTTGTCAATAAAGGAACAATCCAAAAATTTGAGTGAAATGTGTGACCTGCAATACAAAATGATACATGTGTCTGTAATTTAACGTCTACTCCTGTACTCGATACTGCTCCTTTCACTTTCGTTTTGCCTAATGGTAATGTGGGATAGGTATTTTCTTTGTTACACTCGTTAATAGTTTCTTCATTTATTACTGACATAGGTGATCCGGAATCGATTAGTGCTGAAAATTTCGATGAACCTATTTTAATTTCGATGACAGGATGTGAAATGATTTTCTGAACAACTGGTCTTTCTTGCAAAAGAGTGTCTCGTATGTCGTCAAAAGTAATAACATTTTCATGAATAACATTCTGCGTGTCTAAAGTTGTGCTTGTGTTACTGGAAGATTCGACCTGTACTGTATGTAGTCAAATTCTATCTGACGTGTTATTATTGTCAGGAGGATGCTGTGGCATTTCTACTATTTGAACTGTTCTATTACTTCTTCCAGATGATACCTACTGTCGGGTTCATTCATGAGAATATGTTCTTGCGGATGATTTTGCTGTTGGTAAGACCGACTGTTATTATATGTACGCTGATAATTGTGCTCATCGTTTTTACGTCTGTCGTGATAGTCATTCCTATATGGTGCATTGCGATAGGAATTGAAATACTCTCTTCTCTGTACGTAGTTATTTCCTTGCTGCTGTGCGTTACTATTTGTTGGATCTGGGACTATACGTGCACGCGGGAAACATTAAAGCCTTGTTGACCTTGTGCATTACATTGTTGGTTAGGTATGCTAACCGGCTGACTTTCATGCTGTTGTGGGGGAAAACGTCTATTGTTACTAAAATGTGGTTCCTGTTGCTGAAACTTTTGACGATATTGATAATTAGAATTTTGTCTGTTATTTAAGTTCTGGTGGTTGTCATTCCTTAAGCGCCTGTTACATTTACTATTAAAATTACGTGACTGGTCGTAATTACTGTAAGTTTGTTGGCCATGATTATTATATGAAAAATTTTTGTTTACGAAAGAATAGTCTGATTGCTGCACTTCTAAAAGCTGTAACAGATCTCTGAATGCTGAAATATTTTCTTTTTGTTGACCTGTTAAAAGTGACACTCTTAATGATCGTGGCAGTTTAGAAATACATAATTGTATAAGTGCAGATTCACTATAAGGTTCACTTAAATACTGGTTTTGTTGGACCATATGCTCAAAAAATTGCGTGACACTGGGGAAATTGGTGTTCTCATAATTCGGTAAACTAATTAACTGATCTTTAATTCTGCGCTGTGTCGTCTTCGACCAATACGCTGACAGAAAAGCATACTGAAATTCTTCTACTGAGTAACATTGCCTCACGATCGGTCTCATACGAGTTGCCGGTTCGCCTTCCAAAAAACTGCAAATAAATTCAAGTTTGTGCGTTACAGGCCAAGTTGGTGGAAAAGCAAAGCTAAATTGTTGTATCCAATCTAGCGGATGAATCTGTGTTCTGTCATTTTTAAACACTTTAAATTTTCTTACTGACAGAAAATGTTTGTAATCAAAATTATCGTCTCTGTGTGATGGAACAGGTTCCGTATTGTAAGAGAATCTATTTGTTTGTGTCCTTTCTGAATCTAAATCCTGTACTCTCTGTAGATTACCCAAATTATACACGCTGCGTGAGTCTGACAAATGTTCGAAAAGTGGCGTCTGCTGTGATGAGTTATTAACTGAAATATTTTTCATCTCTGTTACCTCTTGCTGTAAACTTGACAATTTTCTGCGTAATGTGTTATTAGATGAATCGATCTCATTAAATGTTGTAGATTTTGAATTTCAGGTGTTTGATTAAATGAAACCGGTGAAGTATCGTCTGATTTGCCGTCATTATTACTTTCAATAGCGTCAATACGACTGGCCAATTCATCAAATTTTTCAGTCAGTATTTTTACCTGATCATCGGTTTTAGAGTCAGAGGCATTATCTGTTTTTGCAATTTACGTGTAGTTTCGTTCAGTTTTTTAACGTCAGCTTTGACGACATCGGAATCCTGTGTTAGTTCTAATTGTTCGAGTCTGTCGGTCACTGTTTGAATATCTGTTGTGTATGTGTCTGTTTTCGATTTAAGATCAGAAATTTCGTCACGTAATTCGGTATTCAACTGTTCGATGGTATTAATTTTGTCCGATACTGTAGCAATATTGTTGTCTACATATGTCTTTGCTTTCGCAAACATTTTACGTTTGTCTTCTTGTCTCTGTGCTGTGATTGTTTCCATTACTTGTCGTTTTACTTTATTTTGATCCTGTATAAATTTGCGGAAACGCGTATCACTGTTTTGTATGTGGTGATTAAAGCGCTCGTCAATTTGAGTGTTCTGTTGTTCGAATTTCGTGTGTCTATCTTTGCATCCATTGTGCGCGAAAGTTCTGCTGTCATTGCTTTAAACTCGTCGCGTAATTGTGTAGCCTTTTCAGAGCATTGTTTACCGACTGCGCTAATTTCTTCCCTAAGTGTTTCTGTTGTAACTGTTTGCATATTCCTTAATTCTTGAGCAACAGATCTAATTTCTTCGCTACTTTTCTTTGAACAAGCCTCAATTTCCTCGCGTAACTGTTCCTTAGTGTCATGGCACTGCGCGGCAACGGCTCTAATTTGTTCACTAAGCTGCCTGGAATGGTTGTCTAATTTTTCATTTAACTTGTCTTGTTTTTCGTTCTGTTGTTTGACCTGTTCATTAAGTTGTTTGAGGTTTTCGTCATTGTTGTCTAGTTTTTCATTCTGTTGTCTGACCTGTTCATTAAGTTGTTTGAAATCTTCTGTTTGTTACTTTCACTAAATTGTTGTTGTAGCAACCATGCCATAATTTGTTCAAAGTCAATATTAGCATTTCTATTCTCCGTGTTGTTTAGTGGTGTACCTGCAATTGTCACATTTTGTGTGACCATTTGGTCATTCTGTGACTCACAAAAAGGTCTGCTTATCGAATGTGCACTGTGCGTCCCTATTTCGGAATTAAATGCATCCGTCGTACTTTCAGTACACTGTCCATTTTCATTAGAAAAATTTTTCTCTACGTTACTTAAATTTTCCAAACCGGGTGTGTTAAGCTGGGCAGCGCTCATTACAATAGAGCTCCCCACATCGCCAATTGTCGTCAAATTAACAGAGTAGACAACTGAGTTCGTTTGTTCATCAGTAAGATAAAAATCATCATTAGTGGTTGGAACGCACTGATTGTCAGTGAACGCAGGATTGTCATCTTTACACTGCGTGTCACTAGTACGATTGGTGAAGTTGTTTAAGTTGGTAATTTCATTCATAATACCTCACGATACACTATTCACAGTCTTTCGTGGCATTTTTACAATAGTCACAATTATTCACAAAAGAAATAAGCACAAATGCAAACAGCAACAAGCACAAATACAACAGAGCAATGAATTGCCGATGATCTGTGGAAAGGAAGTCACAAAATTAGTAAAAGCGTTGCCCCAAATCCTAATTATATTTAAGCAAATAAGAGCAGATATCTGACTGTTTCTTAGAAGATTCCCAAAGAAATACGATCCTGGCAGGGTCGCCAAGTGTAACCTCCCCACAAAATTGTAAAAGTATCCTTATTCAAATGCTAATGGACATAGAGCTAAGTGTAACCTCCCAGCAATGGAATTTAATGGCAATGATAATAAATGAAAAATAGCAATCTGAGCCACGTGTAAGCTCCCCACAAAAATGAAAGTCAATTCAATAAAAATGAAATCTCAATGACAATGAAAACGCAAATAGACCGAAACGTCGATCTTAGGCCCTGTTCTTACCTCAGTAAAATTGCATCTGCTCTTATTTTCGCCTTAGCTTGGAGGAGATGCATCGCAAAAATTCTTTGAACTTCAGTAAATTTTTTCTTTAAGGAAATGCATGGGAAATTTTCTTTCAATAAAATGTTTGTTTTGTTAAAATGCTTGGTTTGAAAACAAAATTATTATTGGGGCGATTCTTGAAAAAATTAATTACACTTAAGATGCATTACATTATCAGATGAGCGCAATGCTGCTTCATTACCTTATTTAAAAAATATACCTCGTCCTGAATCTTGACCAGAGCCCCATGTCGACGCCCGCCGACTCCTCACACAACTGCGACTGTCTCTCGCGCTATACTACATGCTCTCGCGACTCGCTACGTACAACTGAACTCTCTCGCAACTCGACCGCAACTGCACCTGCCGACTCCCTACATGCAACTGAACTCTCGCGTGGTCAAGCGCAGACTAGCAACGATAAATAACTCTCTGATCAGAGATTCTGTCATGCCTCGCCATCGCTGTACTAAATACATACGCGTTTCAAACCAAATAACCTTTTTTAAATTCTTTTGAGCAATTATATTCACAATGGTTGCATGTCTCAACAAGGATTTCCGTTGTGATTTAGAATTCATTAATTCTTCACAGTATAACTCCAGTCCTTTTAATGAAGTAACCTACAAATCACAATGCGATTGTCATTTATTAGCACTTGTTAAAGATAAAATTTTAAAGTTTATGTATTTGTGTAAGTTGGAGTGGCAATACGTAATTAGGAATGATGGCAGCATTGTATCCATTCTGAACTTTAATCGCATCAAATAATTATATTGTTCGTAACCATTCTGTTGTTGTGGTCTCCAGCCAATTTCATGCAGCTCTCCAGTCCAGTGTCTCACTTAACTCTTCTCTATGCATAGCTATTGCAGCATACATCAATTTGAAACTGTTTAATATATTCAAGCCATGGTATTCCATTTAACACTCACGCTCTCCTCCAATACCAAACTAATGATTGCTTAGTGTCCCAAGATGTGTCTTTCCAAACGATTACTTCATTTGATAAAGCTATGAGATTAATTTTTCTTCCTCCGTCGATTCGTTACATACTCATTCGAACTACCGAATCAGTCTTCAACATTCAGTTAGAAAACTCCTCTTTGTATCTTGTTTCAACTGTTCGGTTGTCCATGTTTTATGTCACCAAAGGCATTACCTTCATAAAAAATTTCTAAGCAATTTAATCTCGTATATTCGATACTAACAAATTTCTCTTTCTCTCTTTTTTTTTTTTTGTATTCATAGTGTTTTCCGCCTAGAAAGACTCAGCAACTACCATCAGTGCATCATTTTCTAATGTATTCTACTTTTTATGTATCATTCCCTAATTTATGTCCCTGATTTAAATCGATTCCGTTCCGTTAGCCTTATTTTACTTTGTATTGTATGGAACTTGGGATCTAGAAACGACGGAGAGGTTTCGTCCCCGCTGCAGCCCGTGGTGGTACACAACCCTCAACAGGCTACAGCAGTCCTCCCACACCACCGCCGCCCAGTGGACCCCCCCCCCTCCCCGGAACGTCACACTCCAGACTAGTGTAACCCCAATTTTTGCATAGCAGTGTGATTATGGTGTATGCGTACATGAATAAAGTGTTTGCGCAGCAATCGCCGACATAGGGTAAAAGAGCTGAAATAAGGGGAACCATCCCGCATTCGCACTGGCAGATGGAAAACCGCCTTAAAAACCTTCCACAGACTGGCCGGCACACCGGACCTCGACACTAATCCACCGGGCGAATTCGTGCCAGGGACCGGCACGCCTTCCCGCCCAGAAAGCAGTGGGTTTGACCGCAAGGCTAACCGGGCAGGCTTGTTTTACTTTTGTTGGCGGTCATATTATAACATTTTGGAAGAACCTATCCATTTCATTCAACTGCTTTTCGAAGTCCTTTTGCCACATCTGACAGAATTGCATTGTCATCATCAAACCTCAAAGATGTGTATTTCATTTATCTTTCTGTATTCCTCCTTGGGTTCCCTTACAACTTGGTACATGTACAGATTGAATAACATGGGGATAGGCCGCTAAACTCTATCAAATTTTCTCCACCACTGCATCCCAATGGCACCCACAACTGAAAAGTGTGAGAACTCTCTTTTATATATGAAGCAGTGATGATTAACTAGCTCTAATTGGAGTGGAGACAATCGCGTATACGCTGCTCCCCACGATAGGCACGCAGTGGAGGAATAGTATCAATACTCTGTCTCAGGGCATCCTATATGTCAGGCACAAGAAATGTTTTTTCCAAGCACCTACGTATAGGCTGCCCTGCATGACAGTATGTTGCGGTTCAAAATGGCTCTGAGCACTACGGTACTTAACATCTCAGGTCATCAGTCCCCTAGAACTTAGAACTACTTAAACCTAACTAACCTAAGGACATCACACACATCCATGCCCGAGGCAGGATTCGAACCTGCGACCGTAGCGGTCGCGCGGATCCAGACTGAAGCGCCTAGAACCGCTCGGTCACCAGCGGCCGGCACAGTATGTTGTGTTGCAGTAGTTTTGGCTTTACATGGTGACCTGTACGTTAGGGGTTAGTAAATTATTTTCAAGCCTCTGTAGCGTATCGAGCCCTCCATGGAAAGTGTGTTGTGGGAGTAGTAACGGTCTGCTTTACTGAACTGTTTTTCAGGATTACACGTGCTTGTGAATATGGCTGGGGACATGATTAGATGGAAAGAGGAGGAATGGACAGAACACCAGAGAGGAGATCAACAGAGAGAGGGGAGGAGAGGGAGATGTTTGAGGCAGAAGGATGTTGTAGAGGGGTGGTGAACAAATGGGAAGGGAACACAGATGATGGAGTGGTAAATGAGGCAGATGGAAAAGGAAGAGACAGAGATGGAAAAAAGACGGGGCGAGGAGGAGGGGGAGACATGGTCAGAGAGAGGGGGTTTAGTGAATGTACAAACAAATGGGGAGGAGGAGACAGAGAGAAAGAGAGAGAGAGGGAATGGGGAGGGGACTATAGAGATGGGAGAATGAATCGGGCACAGGCAGGAAAAGGTGGACACAGAGAAAGGAAGGAGGAGTTTTGTACATTGTATATGGCTCTGGAAAGAATATTCATTCTGCAGCAGTGTGTGTACCGATATGAAACTTTTTGTCAGATTAAACTGCGTGCTAGACCGAGAAGCGAATTCGGGACCTTTGGTTTTCGCAGGTAAGCATTTGATAGCGCACTTACCCACAAAAGGCAGAGGTCTCGAGTTGGAGTCTCTGTCTCACATAATTGTAATCTGCATGATGTTTCTGAGATATGCTTCTGATGGTACGACTGATGGTGGGAGCAAGACTTGAGAAAACCAGGAAACTTTCAAAGTCTTCGTCGACTTATAAAATCCTTTGACACTGCAAATTTTCAGAAATACGTGGTTCCTTTAGGGGAAGAGGTATAATGTTCAGTTTGATCAAGAAGTGACGGGGAACAATAAGTATGGAAGGAGGGAATCAAAAGAATGACTGAGGCATAGGATGAAATTCAGGCTGCCGAGCTAATGAAATCAGAATTGTATGATGACAATGATTTCATCAATGATTGTGAAACAGAATTACAGAACATTTTGAGTGAAATGAACAATCTAATGAGTATCGAATACGCACTGAGAGGGAACAAAAAAGATGTAAATAATAACTAGCAGAAGTAAAAAGTGGAGATCACTCAGTGGAAAAAGTTCAGTAATTCTGCTACCGTGGACTAAAAACAAACATGTGCTGGGCTAACCGAGGAGATGTAAGACGTAGAAATGCACATGGAGAGAGGCTATTAGGCGCTTCAGCCCGGAACTGCGCTGCTACTACGGTCGCAGGTTCGAATCCTGCCTCGGGCATGGATGTGTATGATGTCCTAAGGTAGTTAGGTTTAAATAGTTCTAAATCTACGGGACTGATGACCTCAGATGTTAAGTCCCATAGTGCTTAGAGTCATTTGAACCCAGAGAAGCAATTCCTCGTTTTTTTCGGATGCATCAAAGCAGTCAGAAGACTAATGGATAGAGAGATTTTAGGGATGTTTAACCATACAGAGCATCACCATTTATGTAAGACTTCTAACAGCAAACTCTTGAATTCTTCAGGAAAATATGTCATGTAAACTGTGCATGTAAACTGTTGCAATAAAAACCTTTATGTCAACATTTGACTGAAAGGATAATTTTATTTTTGAAATTACTTTGCTCGTTGCCATTCTCCGCCAGTAACATGGCAATTGTAAACAAATGTGTTCAATGGAAACCTAATTTGGCATGCAATCAGAGAGACAAAATGTATAATTTCATTTTTCTGAAATTCGTGACACGACCCCGTAATGTCCAGTGTCTGCAGTGTAACATCTATCATTACTGATTATGCAACGTGAATCGAGAATTATTATACTACACCTAACATTTATCTATTGGAGCCTCCAATGCCTTCACTGCACCATCTCTCAAAGCTACCAATTCTTCTTTTATAATATTCATTTCGCCTGTTCCAGTCAATCATTGCCTACTGCTCTCTCTGAAAATCTCATCCATTTAAGGATTTGAGGAACACCTGTGAAATTGGTGATTAGAGCTTGACTCTCGAAACGCATAGCAGTGAATTGCATTTCTCAGGTTTGTGTGTTGATGACCAACAGCGATATAAATTTAATTCCCGTATTTAAGCAATTTTCTTAGTTTTACTACAAACAGTCCTGTTGTAAGAGCATCCGCAACTGGTCATAATAGCAGAGGTTGAAAACAGCGCTTCAGTTATAAATTTCTTTATCTTCACACGACCGGTTTCGGACTGTTATAAGCCGATCCTCAGGTGTCGTAGCTGTGCAGTGGTCCCCGAGATCCGCGTGTACCAGGCACATGGTACACGCGGCGCTCGGGGACCACAGCTCAGCTACAACGCCTGACGATGGGCTTATAACAGTTCGAAACCGATCTTGTGAAAATAAAGAAATTTTCAACTGAAGCGGTATTTTCAACCTCTGACATTAGTTTTAATCTGTAATTCAAAAATAGAAAGAAGTCAGAGACATCAACTGTCCAGGAAAAACTCTTACAGTTTAAAATCTTTTGATTGATATTTCTGTCTTGCCATTGAATAATCAGTCTGAAATTCCCCAGTGTCCACAACTCTCTTCCACGTGTACAATCTTCTTACATATTTCTTAAACCAGGTGGAGGTATTGTCAATAATGTCTTTAGTACGAAGATGGATCTTATGCAGTTCTATATGCCAAACAATCTTGTATCGTCTTTGCTGCAGAACTACCAAAAACCAACGTCCATCTGAGCGTGATGACGTTATTGAAGCCTTGGTCTCCTTGTAAACTGAAGCGCAAATGAAACTGGAATAAGCATGCGTATAGAAATGCAGAGATATGTAAACAGGCAGAAGACAGCGCTGCGATCGGCAACGGCTTTATAAGACAAAAAGTGTCTGGCGTCGTTGTTAGGTCGGTTACTACTGCTAAAATAGCAGGTTATCAAGATTTGAGTGAGTTTGAAGGTGGTCTTATAGTAGGCTCACGAGCGATGGGACACAGCATCTCAGAGGTAGCAGTGAAGTGAGGGTTTTCCAGTACGACCATTCCACGAATGTACCGTCAATATCAGGAATCGGGTAAAACATCAAATCTCCGACATCGCTGCGGCCAGAAAGAGATCTTGCAAGAACGTGACGAACGACGAATGAGGAGAATTGGTGAACGTGACAGAAGAGCAGCCCTTCCGCAAATTGCTGCAGATTTCAGTGCTGGGCCATCAACAAGGGTCAGCGTGCGAATTATTCAACAGAACATCATTGATTTGGGCTTTCAGAGCCGAAGGCCTACTCGTGTTTCCTTGATGACTGCACGACACAAAGCTTTGAGCATGGCCTGGGCCCGTCAACACCGACATTGGACTTCTGATGACTGGAAACATGTTGCCTGGTCGGACGAGTCTCGTTTTTAATTTTATCGAGCTGCTGGACGTGTATGGTATGGAGACGGCCTGATGAATCCATGAATCCTGCATGTCAGCAGGGCACTGTTCAAGCTGGTGGAGGCTCTGTAACGGCGTGGGGGTGAGTAGTTGGAATTAAATGTGACCCCTGATACGTCTAGATATGACTGACAGGTGTCAAGTACGTAAGCGTCCCGTCTGATCATCTGCATCCATTGTTGTCCATTATGCATTCCGAAGGCCTCCAGAAACACTCTTCAGAGTTTAAAACCATCCGCTGGCAATCAAACTCTCCAGACATGAACATTATTGAGCGTATCTGGGATGCCTTACAACGTGCTGTTCAGAAGGGATCTCCACCCTCTCGTACTCTTACGGATTTATGGACAGCCCTGTAGGATTCTTGTTGTCAATTCCCTCCAGCTCTACTTCAGACATTAGTCGAGTCCATGGTATTTTATGTTGCCGCACTTCTGCGTGCTCACGGGGGTCCTACACGATTTCAGGCATGTGTACCAGTTTCTTTGACTCTTCAGTGTACAACTTTTATCTTGCCCCCGCCCCCCCCCCCTCCAAACACACACACAAATAAAGACTAGTCCTCGATGCCTCATGACGTGTCCTATCAACCGATCTCTTCTTTCATTCAAGCACTGCCAGAAATTTCTTTTTCCCTGTTCTATTCAGTTCCTTCTTACTTGTTATTTGATTTACCTGGGGAATATTTTACCGAAAAGAATGCTGTCTTTATTTAACCATACCGTAGAGCTGCCTGCCCTAGGTAATTATAACGGCGGTAATGTCCGGTCGTTTCATCTCTTCGCAGTACCGGAACAGCAGGGCTCTGATGGCTAATCCAGACTGTCTCCCCTGCAACTGATAAAAAATCCTGTTACCTCTCATGCTCCTTGCTATACTATAGACCATGTATCGTCCAACAGTCACGTAAAATGGCTATATTCCTAACAAATCTTTCTGCACTATAATAGAAGAAATATTAATCTTCTCGACGCCCTGTTACACGACCTCGTTCTGACTCAGTGATGTGTTAGCAGTGGCGTCTTTGTCACCTTAAAGGCATTCCTGCCTGAAATGAAAACACCACGTCGATTCTCAAATGCAAATTACGACAGTTACATATCATGTGTTTACAGCAAACCTGAATTTCATATTCATAGTGGTGATACTAGCACCACTCTTAAGCGGCTGGCACAGACATCGTCGTTCATATGGGAAACAGGCCTTCCATCTTTCATTTACGCCGCACAATACCTCCTTGGTATGCGATTTTTTTCTGTCATCTTATATTACAGAAGGATAATATTTCGTAATTGGTTCAGTATGTCGTAACATTGTTCTGAACATGTAGTACAAAAGGAAGACAAGGTGTAACGTTCTCTGCAGTTTCTGCTTTTTGTGCAGTCAGTCCTATACCAAGTGCTTTTCATTTTTTACCGTTTATATATGCCTGACGTCACCAAAACACGGGGGATCTAGTGAAATGCTTTTCATTTTTTACCGTTTATATATGCCTGACGTCACTCAAACAAGGGCGATCTAGTGAAATGATTTAGTTATTTCTGGTTCACACATGTGCACCGTTTACAGTTACTCATTTATCATGATTAGTACTAGGACGCAACATAGTTTGCTTTTAGCTCGCGTGAGCTTTCAATAGGTTTCCGAATCGGTAACATCCAATCACGATCAGCAATTACAGAGTCAGCAGAAATACAGGAAAAAGGAGGAAGGCATTTTGCTACTGTCTCAAGGGCTACTAATGTTTCACCCATTATAGGTTTTGAATGAAGAGACATGTATTTTTATCGAAATTTGGTCACTCACGGAAAAAGAACACCAGTGACAAACATTCAGATTTTTGGATGTTTTCTAAATGTTATATCAGTACCATTAAATGCAATTGAAGTGGAACATGATTTTTCAGTATATATTTTCACGTTGCAGTTCATGTTTAGACCTACCGTCACTGTCTATATCAGATTACTGTAAAATCGCCGAGCACCAGTGGTGGTTACGACTGGCACATTTGGCTCTGATTCCGTAATTTGGCAGCGAACAGAACATTTGGCTCTGAGCAGAAGAGACGTACATTAAAATGCGCGGTGGGAGGAACCTCATCTGCTTTTTACGACGGATCAAACTGCTGCCACGTACACTTAGTTTTCAGTGGCAGAGGGAAGTGTGATACACTGTATCTAACAGAACAGTGCTGTGGTCTGATCGCAGTGATATACTGTCTCTGCAAACATCGGTATTACATGAGTACAGCTTGTTACCCAAAGAGACGCAAGGAGAATCACAATTTCAGAGATAACTATTCTCAGAAGATGGGGGGATTTTAATTAGGAAGCTAGTTATCAAATAATATCATACAGGTTTACCAAAACAATGGTCGTTATTAATGGCAATATCAGAGAGAAAGGAATTGAGTAAAACATTATTATAAAACATCTACCATTCACTATGTCCGACTGTTAGAGCAGTGGTATAAGAATTATTCTTGAGTTAAAGCAATATTTTCACAAGCAGGACAGTTTTATTCAAGAATGAATAACGCATTTTAGTGAATGGATAATCTAAGATATTCGAAAAAAATACCTTTCCGTTCCTATATAGGATACCTGATGATCATGTTTTCCAGCGAAGCTGTTAGTAATAAAGTATTTTGTCCAGTCAGATTATTCTGTTCTTGAATATTACGTTCTTTAAATTGCTTTTATTCGGATGAAACTAGTTTCAGTTCCCGATGGCTGATACTGATTAGTTTTTATTATACCTCGTTGGGAATTTACAGTAAATCAGTACAACGAATATTGAAGGCTTCCCTACAATACAGGTGATACAATTCCGCTAGTTCCTCTTGTCGAAACAACAAAATCCAAGACACTAATGTGAAGAATTACATTTATTTAACGTAAGTCCTTCAGTGAGAGAATATTCACATTTATCGTATGGTGGTTCCAACTGTTCGCCTTGTTCCTGAATGCCTTTCTTGTTGCCACTTGCTAGATTATTCATCTACCGCACATTTAATGTTTATTTCGTTTTTATCCGTGTTATAACCATTCGAACCATTCGCAGGCTGCCTTCATTTAGCGGAACTGTGGTATTAGCAGACTATTCCCTAGTCAAGAGTGGATATACATTAACAGAAAGTCCTGAATGTGAGCAGTACAGAATATGTCCCACGTAGCACTCACTAGTACTCAGATGATGACTTCATCTGAGAGCCTACGGATGGTTCCATGAACGTGTATGTAGCGCAACTGATCTACGTAATATCATTATTCTGGATATCCACTGAAACAATTACTAAGGCAACCATAATTGTCTACCTGTATCAGTTACTGTGCATGTGTTCTAATCAAATTTAAATGATTAATGCCTGCATTGAAATACAGCCGATTTACTTTCCCGTTCATGTTCTGTAGGAGTTCAGTCTACAGTGACTTCGTTGTCGACAACAAGGCAATCTTCGTTTGTAATGGTTACTGTATATACTACACCGCGTAACCTTTGTGCAATCATACTGTTTATGTGGCAGTCACAGAAAAAAAACGTACATACTCCAGCTTAGAACCGTGTTTCGTAATTCCATTGTTTTCTTGTGGGGACCTGTCGCTAAAATCGTATCCTCTCTCGGGTACTGTAACTCACGATTTGTTTTTCTCGACGTGAATTTATTTTGTAGCGGAACTGGAGCACTTCGTGCCTTGTGTGACATATCCCGAGTACCAAGTTTAAAATACCATAAGTCATATCACGGGCCACTCGCCAAGTACCGAAAATGTAATCAATACTGTACAGCATGCAACCTTTGGTGACCTGCGGGCCTGATTCACATACGTAAGATCGCGGGCCACCACGTCACGTAACGCAGCAGCGACACTCCTAGCGCATGAAGTCAAAACCTTAGCTTCAGTGACATTAATGTATATGGGGTAATGCACAGATACGAATGGTAATCGTTTACCGACACGATTCGTCAACAAATTATGCCTAAAACATGCGTTTTTTGGAGTAAATTCATTTTATATCCACCCCATCCTCGTTTACATTTACTTACGCGTCGTGAGCACTTTTACCTTACTTACGACATTTTACAGTAACTGTCTGAAAAATATCCGTTGCAAACCCTGCAACGCCGCTGACAAAGAAACAATGATCGTTACACGTACATAAATGTGGATAAAAATCCTACGTCAAGACGACAAGTCTTCTTTATTTGTTATCGGTTTCGGCCCATTGAGGAGCCATCTTAAGATCTAAAATACAGAAATTTGTATTTAAAAAGTGAACAATAAAAAATACATTCAATATTTGAACTCACATTCGACAGTGCATACCAGATAAAATGTTGCTAATTTTGTGACCATCATTGCGCATCATCAGAGCACGTAAGTGCGAGAGTAAGCTATCTTCACAGGCCGATGGAAATTCTAGGGCAATAAATTCTTCATAAGTCATCTTTTTTCGTCCTCAATTTTCAAAATACGAGGATGACTCTGTTGCAACACTCGTACTAGCATGAGAAATAATAGAAAGCAGAGTGAAGGAAAAATTAACTTGCTATCATTCAAGTGTGGCTATGCACATTAATATTCACAATTGCACATATGCGAACAAAACTGACTCGTATAGTACTTACGTATTTATTAGCAGAATTTCAAGCTTAGCTGGACATTATACGGTCCATAGGTTATAGAGACCCTTATGACTTTTTTAAGTTCCAGTATTCTTGCTTTCAAATGCCAACAATCACCATCGAAAAATAGCAATGTGTGCCTGACTGACAGTTGTACTCGCAGAGACACATGTTTTCGCGTCATCAGTAGCGTCTCCTAGTGGTAGATTCTTTTCAGTTACATCCATCTCTAAGAAAGGAACTTCAAGAACAAAGATGAAAAGACATTTAAAATTTTGCTTTGTACGTCTGGCAAAGAAACACAGTGAAGGGTTAGACAAAATTCTCACACATCACGAACAAATAGGTCAATGTGCGCGTAGGAAGAAATTTATTTCTGTTTTCTGGACTGAATCTGACCCTCTGTGTCTCCAAGCCAACAAGCCATACGACTCATTTTTTTCTTTTCTAAAACTACTCTTCTACTCTTTATGTTACCTACCTTCTGTTAAAACACGTGAGCGAGAGACCATTGTAGATTTGACCCCTATTGATCTCTGTACAGCAGTTCCTTTTCAGTCACCATAACATCATACATAAAGAAGTGACGTTACTTACACCTTCGGTGTGTGAATAAAGAAATTTCTATTCGGTACATTTGCAGGTTTTATTCCTTTCTGGTTGTTAGCTGTGATTCTGAGCCTAAAAAGCGCTACTAATTTCTTCAGTGTATCAGAGCAAAGATTTTTCAGGACAGCCATGGCGTACTGAAACTATCTGGGCACTATACAAACAAAGATGACAGGATAAATAAAGATGAGACGCGCCTCACGATACGTGACCCATCGGAAGACAATTGACAAGCCGTTACTGTTTTTGGCTCGTTAACAATTTCCCCTCTAGATGAAGAAATGTCTTCAAAAAGCAGAGACGTTACTCGACTTGGTGCTCTCATATGCCAGTTTGGGAGGAGAACAACATTACTCTCCATAAGGAATTTGAAACGCGCAGCTGATTCGTGTCCCAAAATGATGGAAGGAACTGCTCGTCGAACCTTTAAAACTTCAGGTGACGTTTCAAACAACAAAGTCTTCCGTCTTCCGCAATCGAGATATGACTAAGCTGTTACAATGGGTAAAATAAGAAATGCCTCACGTATAGAATTTAGCGTACCTTTTCAAATTTCATTTACTAAAACCAGGGCTATGCGAAAGGCAGCTATCAACGAAACAGGCAGCAATTCAGTGTTTAAAAGAGTCAAAGAAAGAATTCGAGGGGCTTTGCAAAAACAATCAGTTCTATCTGTGACGAGGATATCAGGAATGAAATTGTACAATGAAAGCTATTACCTTTAACGTCAATAGGACTACAAAAATCATGGCTTTTTCAACAGATTGTGAGGCTAGTATTAATGATTCAGGACCATCGCCTGATAAATCGATTCTCAGTGAACTTGTGCCAGATGCGATGGTCGATGTGATCCCTGAGTGAGCCAGCAGAAGTGATGTAAATAAATAAAGAGAAAACTTGAGTACGAGAGTGAAGAGGCAGGAAATCTGGCTGACTGAAATATACAGTTTGGTCTCGATGAAACCACAGAATGCCGCTGCGATGTAACGAGTTATGAACGAGCTGTTATTCGAGGTGTTACGCTTAGAAAAGTAAGAACGCATGTACAAGAAGGAAAACAGATTAGGAAACCTGCAGATGACCGCTCGTACGTACATATCTCTTCAATTGTTTATATTATGTAAGTTCTTGTTATATAAATCACTGAGTGTAAATTATTACTTTTAAGCATTGCTAACAATGTGTGATATGTTACCTAGCAATGAATAGAACGGCAGACACTCTAATGCCAGGCTACAGTGGCCAACTGATGCTAGGTACTAAGAGGAACGCCAGTTGCTTACAGATTTGCGTTCTTATGTATTTTATAACTTTTTCTTGTTCATGGAGGACATTCTATTCCCAGATCTCCCATAATGCATAGCCCCTAAGTCACCTGTGCTGAGATACGAGCCGACATGTCTTAAGAAACAATGTCTCACTTTTGTGAGTCGCCGTTCAGAGTCATCAACACCAAACCGACTAGTTGAGTCTCATCTGGTTGAGTGGATCGCGGAACCGAGATCTGGCTGGAATCTAAAGTAGAAAGCTCCGATATACTTCACGAGACATGGACCGTTTATCAAAATGACAGACTGAACGCCGTAGGAGGGGGAGTGTTCATTGCTGTCGACAAGATTATTGTGTTTATCGATGTCGAAATTGAATCTGACTGAAATCTCGACGCGAATACCAAGATTAGGCGAATCAAAAATAGTTATCCGATGTTTTTACCGTCCACCCGACTCCGCAGTAACAGGGTAGAATCATTCAAAGAAATTCTACGCTCAGTGGTTATAAGATTTCTTAAATAATAGCACTCTGTACATTGTGTTCAACGGTGAGTGTTCATAAGAGACAATAATGGCCCGGGGAAGTGTTGTAGAACCACTCTCATTCTCTATATAAATAAATGAGATTATGTGCAAGATGAGCTGCGCTCTGCGGCTGTCAACTCATGATGCTGTGGTACACGGGAAGATATCATCGTTGAGTGACTGCAGGGCGATACGACTTCGACAAAACTTTTAGCTGGTGTGGTGAGTAGCAGCTTGCTCTAAATGTAGAAAAATCTGAGTTAATGCAGATGAGTGGGGAAAACGCTCTCCTGATGTAGCTGGTTGACACAGTCGTGCCGATTAAATACATAGGCGTACCGCTGCAGAGTGATATGAAGTGGAATGAGCATGTTAAGGACGGTAATGGGGGAGGCGAAACGTCAACTTCGATTTGTTGAGAAAATTGTCGGAAAGTGTAGCTCATCTACAAAGCAGACAGTGTATACGACACTAGTGCAATCCATCCCTGAGTACTGTTCGAATGTATGGAATCCCCGCCGGCCGCGGTGGTCTTGCGGTTATAGGCGCTGCAGTCTGGAACCGCGGGACTGCTACGGTCGCAGATTCGAATCCTGCCTCGGGCATGGATGTGTGTGATGTCCTTAGGTTAGTTAGGTTTAAGTAGTTCTAAGTTCTAGGGGACTGATGACCTAAGATGTTAAGTCCCATAGTGCTCAGAGCCATTTATGGAATCCCCACTACGTTGGATTAAAGGAAAACATCGAAGCAATTCAAAAGCGTGCTGCTAGATTTGTCACCTGTAGGTTAGATCAGCACCACGTATTATGGAGGTGATGTGGTAACTCAAGTGGGAATCCGTGGAGGGAAGACGACATTCTTTGGTGAAGTACTGCTGAGGAAATTTACAGAACTGGCATTTGAGGCACACTGCAAAAGATTCTACTGTCGTCGATGCACATTTCGCGTAAGAACCACGATAAGTTAGGTTCCATACAGTGGCATATAGACGGTCGCTTTTCCCCCACTCCATTTATGAGCTTAACAGAAAAGGAAATCGCTAGTAGTAGCACAAGGTAGCCTCTCCCATGTACCTTACGGTGGCTTGCGGAGTATGTATGTAGGTGTGGATGTAGATGAGTCGCCACTGAAGGCCCGAATAGCATGATGCTTTATTCGCTCACGTTCATTGATACAAAGCTGTGCCGTGGCTGATAAAATGCCACTCTCGAATAATACACTTCTTTTTATATAACTCCTCGATATGGAAGTCATAGATTGTGTTAGGAGTCTAGCTACGTGGCTCGTGTAACCAAGTGTTGGTGGAGGCTACCATATGGGGTCTGCGAGCACGGCACAGTCTCTGAACCACCCTGCATAGTAGTTAGGGGCGAAGCAGACCATAGTTACTTTACTATTTGTGACTCCTTTAGTCACAATTCGTACACAACTACAACGTCGACCCTGCTGTGTTTTTGTAGGTCCCTCGGTTTTTGACTGATTTAAATCCGATTTATGACGAAGGTGACTTTAATTTCCAACTGTGCGTTATCTCGCAGAATGAGGCGAACATATGCCCCTTCCCGACAAACCTAGCAACACTGGAGTTTGTATTGAACGTAACGAAGCAGATCCCTTCAGTCACTCACATAACGAAAAAACTATGGGGTACTGATGAAGTGGCGAGGTAACTTGTCTTACATAAAATGGGCAACATATTAAGTGTTATGAAACAATCCGCAGGATATGAATGTCTTACGCCTTTACTACGTCTGCCCTAACTTATATGAGACACCAATAGAAAAAATATCTGAAGATACGTGACACATTCAAACAACGCATTTACTCTCATTCTCCGCCATACCACAAGTAATAATGTTGCTCTCAAAACACCACCCTCATATAGTTCAGTTTCCATAACAATGTAGATAATGGGAAAAGCAATAATTCCACAGTGTATTACGATCATCAGCGAAGCTTCTTGCTACACGAACAAACCACGGTAACGTGTGGACTGCATCTTTATTGTCAAAATAAAAATTCATTGACGCAGCAGGACTGGAAATTTTTCGTCTTAGAGTGTATTCTAAAGAGATGTATGCACTAGCTTAAGAACTTTTAAGATGGTGTCCAGTGTCGAAACTAACCATAAAGGAAAATATACTAAATATTAAATTTTTTTAAGACATTTACGGTCCCGGTAGAACCATGCTTTTAGCCTAAAAAACGTTCATAGCGACTGTGACATATGATGTAAAGAAGTTAACTGAAGTGCATATGTGCCTTACAAATTGTTATGTCGATTTACCCTTTGTAGGTGAGTCCATTATTGACATGGGATTTAACATTATTCACACCGGATTTACCGCACAGTGTAGCACAGTGCCTTCCCACAGAATACTGCTGCCTACATGAGACTATTGTTCGCTCAGGCTATCGTGTGAATAAAGTTTAAGCCGAGATCAAAATACAAGCGTCTGAGTGCGTTGCTTCATCATACATGCATTCCAGCGCGACTTCGATGTGGTTTTACACTGAAGAGCCAAAGAAACTGGTACACCTGCTTAATATCGTGTAGAGCCCTCGCGAACACGCAGAAGTGCCTAACACGTCGTCACATGGGCTCGACTAATGCCTGAAGTAGCGCTGGAACAAACCGACACCATGAATACTGCAGGGCAGTCCGTAAATCCGTAGGAGTACGAGGGAGTGGAGATATCTTGCGAACAGCACGTTGCAAGGCATCCGAGATATACTCAATAATGTTCGCGTCTAAGGAGTTTTGTGGTATACTGAAGTGTTTAAACTCAGAAGAGTATTCCTAGAACCACTTTGTAAAAATTGAGGACGTGTGGGGTGTCGCATTGTCCCGCTGGAATTGCCCAAGACCGTCGGAATGCACAATGGACGTGAATTGTTGCAGGTGATCAGAGGGGGTGCTTACGTACGTGTCACCTGTAAGAATCGTATGTACACGTATCAGGGATGTCATGTCACTCCAACTGCACACGCCCCACACCATTACAGCGCCTCCACCAGCTTAAACAGTCCCCTGCTGACATGCAAGGTCCATGCATTCTTGAGGTTGTCTCCATACCCGTACGCATGCATCCGCTCTATACAATTTGAAACGAGACTCGTCCGACCAGGCAACAAGTTTCCAGTCATCATCAGTTAAATGTCGATGTTGACGGGGCCAGGCGAGGCGTAAAACTTTGTGTCGTGCAGTTATCAAGGTTACCTTCGGCTACAAAAGCCCATATCGATGATGTTTCGTTGAATGATTCGCACGCTGACACTTGTCGGTGGCCCAGCACTGAAATCAGCAGCAGTTTGCGGTGTCACGTTCAGCGTTTCTCTTCAGTCCTCGTTGGTCATGTTTTTGCAGAATCTTTTTCCGATCGCATCGATGTCGGAGATTTGATGTTTCACTGGATATCTGATACCCACGGTACACTCGTGAAACAGTCGTACAGGAAAATCCTCTTCTCATCGCTACCTCGGAGATGCTGTGTCCCATAGCTCTTGCATCGACTATAAGACCACGTTCAAACTCAACGTAGATGCTGACAACCTTCCATTGCAGCAGTAGTAACCGATTGAACAACTGCGCCAGACATTTGTTGACCTACATAGGCGTTGCCGACCTCAGCCCCTTTTTCAGTCTTTTCACATGTCCTCTGTATTTGAATACGTATGCCTATACCGGTCTCTTTCGTGCTTCAGTGTATAACCACCGAAATGTGGGCATAAGGGTTAGTGTGGTCTGCGATCGGAAACTTTTTGATCGCCCCTTATATATTTGTTGAGTTTAATTCTAATCAATTTAATAAAGCTTACGTCGCAGGATGAGAGGCAAAGGAGAATGGGAAGCGATTTACTGTGTTGATAGCTGAAAGAGGAAACGAAGGCAATTCGTTAAAATATACGTTACTCCCCCCCCCCCCCCCAATTTTACTCCATTGTATTTTCACAATAGGCAGTCGTTCATCAGCTGTCCACAGAATAATGGCGGCTCTGGTGGAAAAAGAGGAATACGTGTCCCTATCTTTCACAGCAGCCAGTACCTACGGACTCGAAATATTTCGCTATTGAAGTTTGGTGCCACTAAATGTCGTTCTTTATTACTTGCTTCGAAGAAATTGAAATGATTTAATACTTCTCGACATCTGCATTGTCGGAAATAGTTGATACGTGTATCAGATTCCTATAGTATTATTATACCTGCAGAAATAGTATCTCATAGACAAATAAAAATATGTCAAGCACACACAAAAACAAGAAAACATAATGGTAAGCACTCAATAATAATTACGTATGACGAAGATTTTATTTTCAAAATGAGCATACCTACTAAAATTACGAATAATCAACAGCCATACAAAAAAGTGTTCAAATGTGTGTGAATTCCTGAGGGACCAAACTGCTGAGGTCTTCGGTCCGTACGTAGACTTACACACTATTTAAACGAACTTAATTATGCTAAGAACAACACACACACACACACACACACACACACACACACACGCACACACACACACCCATGCCCGAGGGAGGACCCGAACCTCCGGCGGGAGGGGCCGCGCAATCCGTGACATGGTGCCTCAAACCACGCGAGAATACCAGGCAGCAGGCGTCCGACGCGAGTGCCTATGCTAGCAGCACGACATCGCCTGCAGCGCGTCTCCTGGGCTCTTCATAATATCGACTAGATCCTAGCAAATGGAAAACCGTGACCTGATCAGATGATTTCCGATTTCAATTGGTAAGAACTGATGGTAGGGTTCGAGTGTGGCACAGATTCCGCGATGCCTCTGGTCCAAATGAACCGATCGTTGACTGGAAACGGTTATATTCCGATACTTGTAAACTGTCTGCGCCATTAAAGGACTTTATGTTCCCAAACAACGATGGAATTGCTATGGATGACAGTGCTCCATATCACTGAGTGACAGTTGTTCGCTGCTAGTTTGGAGAACATTCTAGGCAGTTCGAGAGTAGGATATGGCCATCCAGTTCGAGCACCATCAACAAAACAGTGTACCTGGATGTGTTACAACAATTTTTGACACCACAGATCGACTAGGATGACCAAAAACTAAATGTTTACTTCGTGTAGGATGGTGCACCACCCCAACATCTGGCTGACGTACGGTATTATCTCAGTGACCGCTTTCCAGGTCAATGGATTGGCCATGATACGCCAACTTCATGGTCCCCACAATCCCCAGACCTGACAACATGGGGATTCATCAAGCATATCGTGTTTGTACCTCCTGTGCCGGCTTCGCTACCTGAACTTGGAGGAAGAATTTACGCCACCACTGAGCAAGTTACATCTCCAATGTACAGCGAGTTTGGGAAGAATTTTACTTTTGGTGGGATATGTGTAGGATAACTAACGGAAGCCACATACAACATCTTTAGTTTAAGGTAAAAAAAAACTGGATGCGTTTCCCTACAGAATAACACTAAACCCAGCTTTGTGACTGCTTTCAATATATTTATGTGAAATTTTAAAGTTGTAAAGTCCTTTTTGAAACACCCTGTATATCTTCCGCACAAAACATGGTAATATTGGAGAATTATATAGGAAACAGCAGTGTTTAATTTCAATTATTTTATGCTGTGTACTTGCTGTAGTTCCCAGCATTCTTACCCAACTGGGTATTTAGCTTTCTTACTTCACTTTCATCTTAAAAACAAATCTTGATATTCGTAATCTCGATAACCCCAACCTGGGGCTATAAACTTGCTACATTCAAGGTTCTACTAGTCCAGTAACATCTAGACTGGTCACAGTGGATACATTTAGTATTGGTTGGTAGCTGGATTTCCGAGATACTAACCACGAAAAATTCAGTTCTTTGCACTTATTAGATTCTCAGTATTTACAGAGTGATGTCCCCCCGCCCCTCTCCATGAACCATCGACCTGGCCGTTGGTGGGGAGGCTTGCGTGCCTCAGCGATACAGATAGCCATACCGTAAGTGCAACCACAACGGAGGGGTATCTGTTGAGAGGCCAGACATACATGTGGTTCCTGAAGAGGGGCAGCAGCCTTTTCAGTAATTTCAGGGGCAACAGTCTGCATGATTGACTGATCTTGCCTTGTAACACTAACCAAAACGGTCTTGCTGTGCTGGTACTGCGAACGGCTGAAAGTAAGGGGAAACTACAGCCGACGGCTCAAACGGTTCAAATGGCTCTGAGCACTATGGGACTTAACATCTATGGTCATCAGTCCCGTAGAACTTAGAACTACTTAAACCTAACTAACCTAAGGACATCACACAACACCCAGTCATCACGAGGCAGAGAAAATCCCTGACCCCGCCGGGAATCGAACCCGGGAACCCGGGCGCGGGAAGCGAGAACGCTACCACACGACCACGAGCTGCGGAATTTCCCGACGGCATTCAGCTTTTACTGTATCGTTAACTGATGATGGCGCCCTCTTGGGTAAAACATTCCAGAGGTAAAATACTTCCCCATAGTCCCCCATTCGGATCTCCGGGAGCGGACTGCTCAGGAGGACATTGTTACCAGGAGAAAGAAAACTGGCTTTCTACGGGCCGGAGCGCGGAATGTCAGATCCCTTAATCGGGCAGGTAGGTTAGAAAATTTAAAAAGGGAAATGGATAGGTTAAATTTAGATATAGTGGTAATTCGTGAAGTTCGCTGGCAGGAGGAACAAGACTTCTGGTCAGGTGAATACAGGGTTATAAATACAAAATCAAATAGGGGTAATGCAGGAGTTGGTTTAATGATGAATAAAATAAATAGGAATGCGGGTATGTACTACAAACAGCATAGTAAACGCATTATTGTGGCCAAGATAGATACGAAGCCCACGCCTACAACAGTAGTATCAGTTTATATGCCAACTAGCTCCGCAGATGACGAAGAGATTGATGAAATGTATGATGAGATAAAAGAAATTAGAAGCGGGAGGAAAATTTGATAGTCAGAGTGACTGGAATTCGATAGTAGGAAATGGAAGAGATGGAAACGTAATAGGAGAATGTGGATGCGGGTGAGGAATGAAAGAGGAAGCCGCCTCGTAGAATTCTGCACAGAGCATGACTTAATCACAGCTAACACTTGGTTCAAGAATCATGAAAGAAGGTTGTATTCATGGAAGAAGCCTGGAGGTACTGGAAGGTTTCACATAGATTATATAATGTTAAGACAGAGATTTAGGAACCAGGTTTTAAATTGTAAGACCATTTCCAGGGGCAGATGTGGACTCTGACCACAATCTATTGGTTATGAACAGTAGATTAAAACTGAAGAACCTGCAAAAATGTGGGAATTTAAGGAGATGGGACCTGGATAAACTGACAGAACTAGAGGTTGTAGAGAGCTTCAGGGAGAGCATTAGGGAACGAGTGACAAGAATGGGAGAAATAAATACAGTAGAAGAAGAATGGGTAGCTTTGAAGGCGAAATAGTGAAGGCAGCAGAGGATCAAGTAGGTAATGAGACGAGGGCTAGTAGAAATCCTTGGGTAACGGAAGAGATATTGAATTTAATTGATGAAAGGAGAAAATACAAAAATGCCGGAAGTGAAGCCGGCAAAAAGTAATACAAACGTCTCAAAAATGAGATCGACAGAAAGTGCAAAATGGCTAAGCTACAATGGCTATACGACAAATGCAAGGACGAGGAGGCGGATAATACTAGCGGTAAGATAGATACTGCATACAGAAAAATTAAAGAGACCTTTGGAGAAAAGAAAACCAATTGCACGAAAATCAAGAGCTCAGATGGAAACCCAGTTCTAAGCATAGAAGGGAAAGTAGAAAGGTGACAGGAGGAAATTGAAGGTCTATAGAAGGGCGATGTTCTTGAGGACGATATTATGGAAATGGAAGAGGATGTAGATGAAGATGAAATGGGAGTTACGATACTGCGTAAAGAGTTTGACAGAGCACTGAAAGACTTAAGTTGAAACAAGACCCTGGGAGTAGACAACATTCCATTAGAACTACTGATGGCCTTGGGAGAGCCAGCCCCGACAAATCTATACCATCTAGTGAACAAGATGTATGAGACAGGCGAAATACTCTCAGACTTCAAGAAGAATTTAATAATTCCAACCCCAAATAACGCAGGTGTTGACAGATGTGAAAATTACGGAACTATCAGTTTAAAAAGGCACGGCTGTGAAATACTAACACGAATTCTTTACAGACGAATGGAAAAACTGGTAGAAGCCGACCTCGGGGAAGATCAGTTTGGATTCTGTAGAAATATTGGAACACGTGAGGCAATACTGACCCTACGGCTTATCTTAGAAGATAGATTAAGGAAAGGCAAACGTACGTTTCTATCGTTTGTAGACGTAGAGAAATCTTTTGACAATGTTGACTGGAATACTCTCAAATTCTGAAGGTGGCAGGGGTAAAATACATGGAGCGAAAGGCTATTTACAATTTGTACAGAAACCAGATGGCAGTTATAAGAGTCGAGGGGCACGAAAGGGAAGCAGTTGTTGGGAAGGGAGTGAGACAGGGTTGTAGCCTCTCCCCGATGTTATTCAACATGTATAATGAGCAATCAGTAAAGGACACAAAAGAAAAATTCGGAGTAGGTATTAAAATCCATGGAGAAGAAATAAAAACTTTGAGGTTCGCCAGTGACATTGTAATTCTGTAAGAGACAGCAAAGGACCTGAAAGAGCAGCTGAACGGAGTAGACAATGTCTTGAAATGCGGATATAAGACGAACATCAACAAAAGCAAAACGAGAATAATGGAATGTAGCCGAATTAAATCGGGAGATGATGAGGGAATTAGATTAGGAAATGCGACACTTAAAGTAGTAGATGAGTTTTGCTATTTGGGGAGGAAAATAACTGATGATGGTCGAAGTAGGGAGTATATTAAGTGTAGGCTCTCAATCGTAAGGAAAGCGTTTCTGAAGAAGAGAAATTTGTTAACATCGAGTATAGATTTAAGTGTCAGGAAGTCGTTTCGGAAAGTATTTGTATGAAGTGTAGCCATGTATGGAAGTGAAACATGGACGATAAATAGTTTAGACAAGAAGAGAATAGAAGCTTTCGAAATGTGGTGCTACAGAACAATGCTGAAGATTAGATGGGTAGATCACATAAATAATGAGGAGGTTTTGAATAGGATTGGGGAGAAGAGAAATTTGTGGCACAACCTGAAGAAAGGATCGGTTGGTAGGACATATTCTAAGGCATCAAGGGATCACCAGTTTAGAATTCGAGAGCAGCGTGGAGGGTAAAATCGTAGGGGGAGACCAAGAGGTGAATACACTAAACAAATTCAGAAGGATGTACTTTGCAGTAGGTACAGGGAGATGAAGAAGTTTGCACAGGATAGAGTAGCATGGAGAAATGCAGCAAACCAGTCTCTGGCCATAACAACAACATGCAGTATGTGATGTAACACTGCTGGAGGAATTTTTTATCTCGCATTTACGTTTATCTTTCCTGTAAAGAAACTGCACAAACTTTTAACCATGCGGTGAAATATCTGTTTGTTTTTCTCTCCTTGACAATGTCAAATCCTACTCCAAAGTCGTATCACAATCCATTAAGGCCATATTAATCCACATCAACCTACCTGATGATGGAGGTTTATACCTCCGAAATGCCTTGTGGAAATACATGAAGACTGACCCGTAAGAGTAATCTCGTTGTTTCATTCGAGATGAAAGAAACAAAAAAAATAATTTACCTTTAAACAATGTTAAAAATACCTTTTAAAAGGAGGAGGAGGATATTAGTGTTTAACGTCCCGTCGACAACGAGGTCATTTGAGACGGAGCGCAAGCTCGGGTAAGGGAAGGATGGGGAAGGAAATCGGCCGTGCCCTTTCAAAGGAACCATCCCGGCATTTGCCTGAAGCGATTTAGGGAAATCACGGAAAACCTAAATCAGGATGGCCGGAGACGGGATTGAACCGTCGTCTTCCCGAATGCGAGTCCAGTGTGCTAACCACTGCGCCAACTTGCTCAGTACCTTTTAAGATACATACTCCATGCAGTAAAGTATTTGCTGAGATAACACATACACGGTTGAGTCACATTAGAGTCTAAACTCTGAATAACGAACTTTTGCAGTGTGGACTTGCAGGAAGAGAATCAGTGAGCTTCTTCAAGGTACGGAGCGACGCCGACGCCAGTGTTATGGCCAGCTGCGCCAGATTTCATGTTTGAGGATCCGTGCCTCGATGAGCCCGATCGAGATGTTCCATCAGATTCTCGATAGGGTTTAAACCCGGGTTGCAGAGGGGGGTGTTCGTAGCCAGGAGAGTACGGTTGACACATTCTGGTGCTGCTGTTCGAAACTCACACGTACACTGCGAACTGTGTCACATTGCATTGTCCTGCTGGTAGGTGCCATTGTGCTGAGACAAACCAAGCTGCGTATAGCAAGGCCATCCGTCCGATGGAGCATAAAACGTGATTCACCTGAAAAGGCGTGCAAATTTCAGTCTACCTGCTACTTTCTTAGATATCATCCGTCACTTCGAAAAGTAGTTTGTAGCTTTTGTTTTTTTTTCTGTTTCAGATTATCTGTCGTGTTTAGTAGTCCCTTAAACAGAGCTAAATATTTGATCAGATAATCATCGGTCATACATTTGGAATAAAACTCCTCTTCAGTTGCTAGTAATTTCTTAGCTGTAGAAGCTTCATCTTCATGTGCCACTAAATAATAATGAAAACCTAAATGACTGGTGCTGTCCACGTGGGCGCAGTGGTTGCTGGTCCTACGCTCCTGCGCATTAGCTTGACGCGGGTGTGATCCTCATTGACTAACTGGCCCGACCAGTAAACAATTATGATTTCAAAATTATTTAGTGGCACCTGAAGATGAAGTTTAAGTATAGAAACCGCTCGTGGAATAAATTTAGAAAATTACTAAGAAGTGAAGTGGAAAACATAAACAGAGTTTTATAGAATTAATATGTGAAACAGTAGCATAACAGATTGGACAAAAGATTTCTTGTGATAGGGCACCCTCTTTCGTTGAAAAAGAGGACCATTTCAATTTGGGTTATAAAGAGACAATAACATTATAGCATTAGCGTGGTAGATGGGTTGAAACACTCTTTTATGTGTGCGGGAGCTGTACGTAACCACAGCCCTACTACACAGTCCAGTCACATTAATTGACCAGAGCATATGTCGATGTCAATGTGCAGTACCCCTTCACGGACCGCAGGTGACAACGCTAGCACTGGAGCGTATACAAAGCGTCTGAGGTGGAACATGGAAAATATTGCAGTAGTTGTAAGAATGAGGAAACGGACCGATTAATCTGACGTCCAGAATAGTACGATCATTAAAATGGTGCTATACAAATGATGCATACGCGTTTTTACTATGATGTAGCTCCTCCGACTTCAGGTTAAAACAATAAGCTTAACTTTTGACTTATGGTACGCATAATACTGAAACATGGTGAAAAGTTCTGTGATGGTGAAGAAGGAAATATTGCACGTTAGTAATATCAGTAATGTCAGTTAATTTATTTATTGTCTGACTACATAATGTCAGACCTTGTAACGAGCAGCTAAAAAGCGAATACGGTTACTCTCCTCGCAGTCTGTAAGTACACCACTCGCCTGGACAAGCGACGGACCTGCAAGTGTTGGAACCGCTCGACTTTACGGAGAAAGTGATGTAGCCATTATCGTGAAATGTTATGGAGCCTCTGGGCGGCGCTGGGAGTCCATGCGAGGAACAGCGATCTGGCAACACTCTCCCGACATCACGGTGGCAGCGGCGCGAATTACGGGACGGCGTGGCCACGCGATCCGCGTCCGGCCGCTCGAGACGGATGGCGCCATCAGTCAGCAGAGCGCCGGTGCCCCCCGCCCCCTACCCCCGCCCTCCGCAACCAACCCCTTCCCATTCCCCCCCCCCCCCCCACTCGCACCCACGCTCTGCCGACGGAACTGACTCCTCGCTCGCCCGGCGAATGCCCTGGCCTTCCGCTTATGGCTCCTAAGCGCTCGCTTTAATCTTCTGCGCCTGCCCACTCACTTGTTACATGGCACACGTCAGCTTCACGCTTCAAACGTTCTGCACACAATCGTAAGCAGACTTTATACACACATTACAACTGACTTTTGCAAACACACACAGGATGTCTCAGATGGCGCGGTTATCTTTGTAGCTTAGAAATTAATAAGTGAAAGGATTATTTATCCAGATAACTTTGTGTTTCAAAAAACAAAATAATAAGTGGAAGGATTTTTTGTTCAGGTAGGTAAGCGTAAGGAACGTCACTCTTTTTGCCGACTTTTGAACATAGTTCATTTAGATATTTTCCCGAATGTTACAGCCATATGTAAGAATCTTTGCCGGCTGGATGTGTGTGATGTCCTTAGGTTAGTTAGGTTTAAGTAGTTCTAAGTTCTAGGGGACTAATGACCTAAGATGTTAAGTCCCATAGTGCTCAGAGCCATTTGAACCATTTGTAAGAATCTTTTAAAGAGAACGTTAGTAGTTCCTGTCATATATTTGGTATATTTAAACCATTTGTGTGCGAAGCAAGGTAAATTAGACTTATATCGGTTTTGGTTAGGAAGCTAGAAACGCTTAACATTTTAAGGGTACTCGAAGCAGTGTACACGTTATCGTTCGTGGTCAGATAAAAAAAAAAAAGAGCCACAATCCAACCATCCGAATTGGACGGAAGATGTGATGTACTTGCACAGAGAAACAAATGATGACAATTTCAGAAAATCTGATGATTTAATCAAGAGAAAGAGCTTCACAAATTGAGCAACTCAGTATTGCGCTGGTCTACCTCTGGCCCTTATGCAAGCAGTTATCCAGCTTCGCATTGGTTGACAGAGAGGTTGAATGGCCTCGTGAGGGATATCGTGCCAAATTGTGTCCAATTGGCGCGATAGACCGTCAAAATCCCAAGATTGTTGAAGGGCCCTGTCCATAATGCTCCAAGCGCTGTCAACTGGGGAGAGATCCGGCGACATTACTGGCCAACATTTCGTTTGGCAAGCACGCAGACAAGTAGTAGAAACTCCCGCCTCGTGCAGGCGGAGATTTTCTTGCTAATGTGTAGACCCATGATGGCTTGCCATGAAGGGCAACAAATCTCGGCGAAGGACAACGTCCACGTACAACTGTGCTGTAAGACTGACGCGAATGACAAACAAAGGCGTCCTGCTATGAAATGAAATGGCAAACCAAATCATCATTCCCGGCTGAAAGGTGAGCGACACTCCAACTGGTATTCCGCCTCTGCCAGAGAGTCTCCAGAAGTATTTTGCGCCTGGAATCTTATTGACTGGAGTAGAATTACCTTCAGTGATTAGACCCACTTCGAACAGAGCCCCAATGATCAGCGAAGTTGTGCCTCTTGGTGAAGAGGATGTGTTGTTCTTCAAAAGATACGCTTGCAACGAGCTCTTATTCGGTTATACTTCACGGGTCATCATGCACTTCTATATTTCCAAAAAGGTATGTACGGTTGTATACGATAATTACTTAGACAGCAGGAAAATCTTTGTACCTGCAGGTATAACAACTTTATTTTATGTACGAACTTTTTCTCATTCGTAATCTATAACTTCGCTGTATCCCTCATTACGGCAGAGGAACTAGAACATTCTATAAAGTAACGCCTCTGAATTTTTTATGTGAAATGTCTTAACGCTTTTTAAACAAAACAAAATTTATTACCATTCTACGTCTTTATTGTAAACGTCTACATATACAGATCTCAACGTAGTCACCCTGCCGACGAACACAATTCTCAGACCCGGCCGCTGTGGCCGAGCGGTTCTAGGTGCTTCAGTCTGGAACCGCGCCAGTGCTACGGTCGCAGGTTCGAATCCTGCCTCGGGCATGGATGTGTATGATGTCCTTAGGTTAGTTAGGTTTAAGTAGTTCTAAGTTAATAGGGGACTGATGACCTCAGATGTTGAGTGTCATAGTGCTCAGAGCCACTTGAACCATTTTTGAACAATTCTCCGAAAGAGAGATTACTTTGTTGATACTTCGATAGTACGGTATCTCGCCTCTGCTTGCATCGCTTCATCATTATCAAAGACATTGAAGGTTTTCATTAAGTTTTGGAAAAAGGACTGTATGGGGGATGGTCAATGACAACGAACGCAAGGTGTCTGATTGTTGCTTCGTCGTACCCCTTGTGTGTGGTCTGGCACGTCGTGCTGATGGACAGGGTGCGCCATGTGTGACGAACTCTTCATATTCGAAACTCGAATACAGTACATTGTTTCTCAGGCACAGACATACCTTTGTTAAACATCGCCATGTTACATGCTACAATCGGGACAACTCTTGCAGGAGAGGGTTGCAGACATATAAACTTGAAGAATAAAGACTTAGAATGTTAGTAACGTTTGTCTTATTTAAGAGGGTATAAGATTTTTCACATAACATTTTATATTCATACAAGAGGGTGATTTCTGAAGTAAGTATATATTTTGAGTTATGCACAATAGAGAAAGATTGTTTTCGGTAACTGGTGTCCGCATCAGGTAGAAGCTGTAGATGCTCATGCGTAAAGTAAGTTAACATTGTGTTTTGTTTTACGCACTTTATGTGTAAATTCTATTAATAGCTAGCGAAGCCGGCAATGTTTTGCTGCTCTTAAATGTTCGTGAAAAACCCATATACTAAGTTTCCTTTAATTTACGTCTATGGATACAATCTTGTTGTTTAACAGATTACCGGTTTCGGTCTTTAATGACCATCATCAGATCTGCAACAAAAATGGAGAAAAATATAAACACACTCGCAAATTGTATATAGCTTAAGAACAATACATAGACCATAATGAAAAGTAGTACTGACAAAATTTATATTTGTGCGCTTTAAATATGAAGACGCATACCTGTTTCATATAACCAAAGTCCTAATGTACTGCAGGCATAGTGGCATCGTCAAATGTTAAATGCGAAATCAGCACCAGCATCGTCACATACATATAAATCACATCACACGCACGCGTCATGTTGTCAGTAGTACTACTGTTTAAAACAAGCTGCCGTACAGTAGCCACAAGGTGTTTGTTTTGTAAGTCCACTAGATGTCGCTAATGTCGGCATACACTAGTTTTCAATAATTGATTGAAACAGCAAAAAGAAAGGGGGATACAATAGTTGAAGTCTGTAATAAGCTTATAAATTACAAAAGTCATTACAGTAATAAAAAGCCATAAAAAGAAGACCACGACAAAAGTAATATTGTTAAAAATAGGAAGAGTTAAAATAACAGCGGTTGACATGTGCTCTAGTGCCAATATTCTAGACGCTGACATAAATATTAAACACCGTTGATAATGCACCGGGTAATATTTTAACAACATAAAACAGATCGCTAAAGGAGCCGCAAATGAGAGATAACATAGTTCTGCACATAATCAGCGCCCCCTGTTAGCGCTAACGCCAGAATTTCGCACAGGCGGGAAGTGGTTGGAGGAACGTGACCGGCAGAGGGTCCCTCGTACCCTGCGGTACTCCGTTCCAAGAAAAGAAAGATAAAATTCCGTAACATTGGATGATCCACATTATCTCATTAATGCAGTCTGTGAAATGAATGTGCGGAATTTGCTTTGTGTCGATGAAGGAGATTTGTATGCCGGTAGTGCCAAAGATGGCGGAATTTGTGAGACCATAATGTCAGACAATTCGCAGCTCATGTAGAAATTAATAGTAGCCAGATGAATCATGATACCTCAAAAAGAAACATGTACATTACCATTGTTTTCATGATGATTTTGATGGTGTAATCAGATTTCCACTATCTTTATTAGTTTAAAATTTAGTATCTGGCGATAAATTATACAAGTAACATCCAGCAACGAATTTCCAAAATCTAAACGGTTCATTCGATTTTATCGATCGACGTGTCTTTAGAAAGCTATTAGTGTAAACCTAAATTTGTATAAATTACAGGCATATAACTTGAATAGTACATGAGTTATTGGAGGTCAAAGTGGCTGTTTACTCTCTATCGCGTTGAAAATGGTTCAAATGGCTCTGAGCACTATGGGACTTAACTTCTGAGGTCATCAGTCCCTAGAACTTAGAACTACTTAAACCTAACTAACCTAAGGACATCACACACATCCATGCCCGAGGCAGGATTCGAGCCTGCGACCGTAGCGGTCGCGCGGTTCCAGACTGTAGCGCCTAGAACCGCTCGGCTACCCCGGCCGGCATCTATCGCGTCAGACCATAAGTACTCAACAGTGACACGAAAAATCCCGGTGGCAGCATGCTTATAAATATATTCATTCGTCTATGTCTTTGTTTATATCCGATATATACTATTCATGAAGAAACTGATCAAATATTAGCTGTATTTAGAAAGCACAGAGACATTGGGCTACTGGCCTACTTTGTTTCTATTCTTTTAATATGTTTATTTAATTGTTTATGTGTTTAATAATGTGTGTTAGAGCATGTTTATGGTTCAGCCGTAGGGATATTTATTTAATTTCAAGTTATTGAAATGTAAATACAGTATTCTGTATGTGTTTCAAAACGTTTGTGAGTGTGTCGTTGGCTTGGAGACATGACGGGAGCGCTACCGCCAATCACAGCACTCGTTACTAAGAGCTGCGACTCCCGAAGTGAATGGAGGGGGAGTTCTGGAGAGGACGACAGTACAGAAGAAGATACGATGGGGTTCTGAACAGGGTGGAGCGAGGGAGAGTGGCACAGGACATGGAGAGTTCTGGACAAATACGGATCAGGACACGGGAAGTGCTGGACGCGTCGGTGCGACGGCCGCATGGTCGCGGGAGATACTTGCAGTGGAGCAGTTTGCGCGTGGTCGAGAGAGATAGAAATATTTCGTAGTGCCGAGTTGTGTACTTGTAAGATTTCCTTGGCTTCTGCATTGAAGACGTAGTACGCGTTTTGAAGTGAATATCTTGCGAGCTATGTTGTTGTTCAAGTTATTAAACATATATTTTATTCAACTGCTGGACCAGCGACACCGACAAGTCTTTTGCAGAAATATACCGCATTCTCAAAAGTACTTCTACTGTCGTACTCATCTTTTAAAGTCGTTAAAACAGTAACGGCAGATTTTATTTAATTGCAATCTTCCATTTACAAATTTGTATGTTACATTCATAATTCGAAATTGCCGAGTGATAGGAACTTTCGACCATTCGATTCATGTGTGTATTCGTATTGTATACAGTAGACTCAGCAGTATTTGGCTTGTAATGCGGCAACTACGTATTCCAGCCCCTAGACAACGAAACCAGTCAAACCTTTTAATATTTCATCTCTGAGTCTGAGGGTACGTAGCTGAGGACCAACACACCACCAGCTCACATTTATTGTGAAACTCCGCACGTTCTTAGTTGATGATGTTACTTATGTGCGGCAATTCATATTAATTTCCGACTTTTCTGTTGGATTCTCTGAAAATTTTGTTTCACACATATCTTGTCCTGACAATAAAGAACACAAAAAAACAACCAAACCGGTCAAGCGGTTCTCAGGTGATAATTTTTCATACACGCGGCAATTTATTTATGTAGATTATGAAGCCAATACAAATCTCAATTCAGTATCAAAATTACATTTGTCGCTTGTCACCGATGACAATATTTTCCCATAGTTTGTGATTTTTTTCGATTCTTAGTCGTCATCACACAGGCTATTCTTTCGATTTGTAATCATATCAACATTCCCTGATACTACAAAAATTTCATGCATGGTGATATCGTGTTACTATTGATAAAAGTTGTACAACTCAAGCAATTCATCTTAACAGCTATTAGTGACCATGACTTTCAGTACTAGATTACTTCTGAAACGCATCACCAATACTCCTAATTATCACTGTATGCTCTAGTTACCGATTTTTAATGAATAATGAGTACCTGTTTAATTCGGTATGCAGGGGAGCCAACGCTGTTTTGAAACTTCCTGTGACCGTGCCTCGAGGCCGAAACCTTTCCATTCGTGGCAATGCTGTTATCGGTAACGAAAATAGGCAAAAGAAATTTACTCGTTCCGCACTCTAGATAAAAAGAAGCTAGTGTTGTATCGCTACAAAGAATGTCGAACATTTAACAACGAGTATGCAGAAGAACTATGACTCTAGTTTAAAAAAAAGAATGTTCAGGTGTATGTGATTTCCTAAGGGTCCAAACTGCTGAAGTCATCGGTCCTTAGACTTACACACTACTTAAACTAACTTACGCTAAGAACAATACACACACCCATGCCCGAGGGAACTCGAACCTCCGGCGGGAGTGGTCGTGCAGTTCGTGACATGGCGCCACAAACCGTGCGGCCACTCCGAGCGGCTCAAGTTTAAAAGAATAGTTTCCATACACTAGGTAGACATGTACCTAATAGAACAGTTCGTGACGGGAAAGACGCTCCATGGAATACAGTTAATGGAAAGAAACTACTGCATGTTGCTGTTGTTATTTTCGGTCCGAAGGATGGTTTGATGCAGCTCTCCACACTAAATCTATTCTTTTCCAGTCTCTTTATCTCCGCATTACTATTAAAAAATACACCCATTTCAGCCTGCTAACTGTGTTGGTCTACCTCCGCCATTTTTTCCCAAAACTTCCCTCCAAGACCAAACTGACGAATTCCTGATGCCTCAGAATCAACCAGTCCTATCGTCAGTCGAGTTGTGCCACAATTATCTTTTCTTATTCGGAATTCTATTCAGTGCTACATCATTAGTTTCGCGATCTGCCCATGTAATCTTCTGCATTCTTCCGTAGTATCACATTTGAACAGTTCTTGTCTGATTGTCTGAACGGCGCATCGACCACCTTTATAGTCCATATTCTGTTTTTTTTTTTTTTTTTTGGTCATCAGTCTACTGACTGGTTTGATGCGGCCAGCCACGAATTCCTTTCCTGCGCTAACCTCTTCATCTCAGAGTAGCACTTGCAACCTACGTCCTCAATTATTTGCTTGACGTATTCCATTCTCTGTCTTCCTCTACCGTTTTTGCCCTCTAGAGCTCCCTCTAGTACCATGGAAGTCATTCCCTCATGTCTTAGTAGATGTCCTATCATCCTGTACCTTCTCCTTATCAGTGTTTCCCACATAATCCTTTCCTCTACGATTCTGCGTAGAACCTCCTCATTCCTTACCTTATCAGTCCACCTAATTTTCAACATTCAACTATAGCACCACATCTAAAATGCTTCGATTCTCTTCTGTTCCGGTTTTCCCACAGTCCATGTTTCACTACCATACAATGCTGTACTCCAAACGTACATCCTCAGAAATTTCTTCCTCAAATTAAGGCCGGTATTTGATATTAGTAGACTTCTCTTGGCCAGAAATGCCTTTTTTGCCATAGCGAGTCTGCTTTTGATGTCCTCCTTGCTCTGTCCGTCATTGGTTATTTTACTGCCTAGGTAGCAGAATTCCTTAACTTCATTGACTTCGTGACCATCAATCCTGATGTTAAGTTTCTCGCTGTTCTCATTTCTACTACTACTCATTACCTTCGCCTTTCTCCGATTTAATCTCAAACCGTACTATGTTCTCATTAGACTGTTCATTCCGTTCAGCAGGTCATTTAATTCTTCTTCACTTTCACTCAGGATAGCAACGTCATCAGCGAATCGTATCATTGATATCCTTTCACCTTGTATTTTAATTCCTCTCCTGAACCTTTCTTTTATTTCCATCATTGCTTCCTCGATGTACAGATTGAATGTACAGCCTTGTCCTACACCCTTCTTAATACGAGCACTTCGTTCTTGATCGTCCGCTCTTATTATTCCCTCTTGGTTGTTGTACATATTGTATATGACCCATCTCTAACTATAGCTTACCCCTATTTTTTCAGAATCTCGAACAGGTTGCACCATTTTATATTGTCGAACGCTTTTTCCAGGTCGACAAATCCTATGAAAGTGTCTTGATTTTTCTTTAGCCTTGCTTCCATTAGTAGCCGTAACGTCAGAATTGTCTCTCTCGACCCTTTACTTTTCCTAAAGCCAAACTGATCGTCACCTAGCGCATTCTCAATTTTCTTTTCCATTCTTCTGTATATTATTCTTGTAAGCAGCTTCGATGCAAGAGCTGTTAAACTGATTGTGCGATAATTCTCGCACTTGTCAGCTCTTCCCGTCTTCGGAATTGTGTGGATGATGCTTTTCCGAAAGTCAGATGGTATAGCGCCAGACACATATATTCTACACACCAACGTGAATAGTTGTTTTGTTGCCACTTCCCCCAATGATGTTAGAAATTCTGATGGAATGTTATCTATCCTTTCTGCCTTATTTGACCGTAAGTCCTCCAAAGCTATTTTAAATTCCGATTCTAATACTGGATCCCATATCTCTTCTAAATCGACTCCTGTTTCTTCTTCTATCACTTCAGACAATTCTTCACCCTCACAGAGGCTTTCAATGTATTCTTTCCACCTATCTGCTCTCTCCTCTACATTTAACAGTGGAATTCCCGTTGCACTCGTAATGTTACCACCGTTGCTTTTAATGTCACCAAAGGTTGTTTTGTCTTTCCTGTATGCTGAGTCTGTCCATCCGACAATCATATCTTTTTCGATGTCTTCACATTTTTCCTGCAGCAATTTCGTCTTAGCTTCCCTGCACTTCCTATTTATTTCATTCCTCAGCGACTTGTATTTCTGTATTCCTGATTTTCCCGGAACATGTTTGTACTTCCTCCTTTCATCAATCAACTGAAGTATTTCTTCCGTTACCCATGGTTTCTTCCCAGTTACCTTTTTTGTACTTATGTTTTCCTTCCCAACTTCTGTGATGGCCCTTTTTAGAGATGTCCATTCCTCTTCAACTGTACTGCCTACTGCGCTATTCCTTATTGCTGTATCTATAGCGTTAGAGAACTTCAAACGTATCTCGTCATTCCTCAGTACTTCCGTATCCCACTTTTTTGCGTATTGATTCTTCCTGACTAATATCTTGAACTTCAGCCTACTCTTCATCACTACTATATTGTGATCTGAGTCTATATCTGCTCCTGGGTACGCCTTACAATCCAGTATCTGATTTCGGAATCTCTGTCTGACCACGATGTAATCTAATTGAAATAGTCCCGTATCTCCCGGCCTTTTCCAAGTATACCTCCTCCTCTTGTGATTCTTGAACAGGGTATTCGCTATTACTAGCTGAAACTTGTTACAGAACTCAATTAGTCTTTCTCCTCTTTCATTCCTTGTCCCAAGCCCATATTCTCCTGTAACCTTTTCTTCTACTCCTTACCCTACAACTGCATTCCAGTCGCCCATGACTATTAGATTTTCGTCCTCCTTTACATACTGCATTACCCTTTCAATATCCTCATCCACTTTCTCTATCTGTTCATCTTCAGCTTGCGACGTCGGCATGTATACCTGAACTATCGTTGTCGGTGTTGGTCTGCTGTCGATTCTGATTAGAACAACCCGTTCACAACCCGGTCACTGAACTGTTCACAGTAACACACCCTCTGCCCTACCTTCCTATTAACAACGAATCCTACACCTGTTATACCATTTTCTGCTGCTGCTGATATTACCCGATACTCATCTGACTAGAAATCCTTGTCTTCCTTCCACTTCACTTAAGTGACTCCTACTACATCTATATTGAGCCTTTGCATTTCTGTTTTCAGATTTTCTAGTTTCCCTACCACGTTCAAGCTTCTGACATTCCACGCCCCGACTCGTAGAACGTTATCCTTTCGTAGATGATTCAATCTTTTTCTCATGGTAACCTCCCCATTGGCAGTCCCCTCCCGGAGATCCGAATGGGTGACTATTCCGGAATCTTTTGCCAATATAGAGATCATCATGACAGTTCTTCAATTACAGGCCACACGTCCTGTGGATACACGTTATGTGTTCTTAATGCAGTGGTTTCCATTGCCTTCTGCATCCTCATGTCGTTGATCATTGCTGATTCTTCCGCCTTTAGGGGCAATGTCCCACCCATAGGACAAGAGAGTGCCCTGAACCTCTATCCGCTCCTCCGCCCTCTTTTTCAAGGCCGTTGGTAGGATGAGGCTGACTTCTTATGCCGGAAGTATTCAGCCGCCAATGCTGATAATTTATCAAAATTTAGGCAGTGGCGGGGATCGAAATCGGGACCGAAGACGTTTTGATTATGAATCAAAGACGCTGCCCCTAGACCACTAAATCATGAAAGGCGTTATATAGAGCATAAGACTGTAGAAGCTGAATGAAACGTTTTTGGGTATCAAGAGGGCAAAGTGCGAAGCCTGCAATGACTACCATAGCTTAATATTATCGAAAAAAATCTCACAAACACAAAGAACCTCTCGTCATGTATAAAGGCTATCAGTGGCACCAACGATACTCTCAGAACATTTATGAACGACACAGGGAAAGAAAGTGAAGGTAGCTAAGCAAAAACCGAAATTATTAAGGCAGTTTTAAAATTTTCCTTTACAAGGGAAATGCAGGAGTACTGCCCCAGTTTAATTCTCATACCACTGCAAACGTTAGTGAAATAGCAGCATTGTGAAACAGCTGAAATCGTTAAAACTCAACAAAACTCCACGAGTAAATGGAATCCACGTTAAGTTAGACACTCATATCAGGTTCCGTATTGAATTGGCAGCTCAGTTAGCCAGTATTTTAGCTATAATGTAGGGTACGTCACTCGAACAAGAAACGGTAGCCAGGGATTCGAAGAATGCTCAGTTCACACCCGCCTACATAAAGGGCAACAGAAGTGTTTCATTAAATTACTGTCCAATATCTTCGATATCCATTTGATATCGAGTATTGGAACACATTATGAGCTTAAATGGAATGATATTTTGAACTGAATGACTCTCTCCACGCCAAGCATTGTGAATTCTGAAAACATCCATCACCTGAAACCGAATTCGCTCTTTTTACACACGACGTACTGAAAATCACGAATCAAGGTAGATGCAGTATGGACTTCAGAAACATATTTGACTTAGTATCACGCTCACGCTAATTATCGGAAGTACGTTCGCATGTGGTATGAAGAAGAATTTATGGCTGGGCTGAGGACTCTTCGTAGACAGGACTCTGCAATTTATCGTGGATGGAGAATCATCAACAGAAGCAGAAGTAACTTCATGGGAGTGTTTCGACCCTTTGCTGCTCATGTTGGAAATTAATGATGTTGAAGACAACATTAACAGTAATCTCAGACTTTCTGTATCGGGTGCAGTTATCTATAATCACGTACTCTCTTAAAGAAGCTGCACAAATATTGAGTCACATCTTGATAAAAGTCAAAGAGGTGCAAAGATTGACAACTTCCTTTATTTGTTGTTGAACTCGTGCGTCACATCGGCTTGAATGTCGGTTGTGTCGCCAATGCCTTCGCATTTCATTTCAATATCGGCACTTAGCCGTTTAGTGGTAGGTTTGTGTTGACAACACAAAGTCTCGGTACCCCTGCTGATTTTTTCCCAGAATAAAATTGTCAGCGTTTTGCATTTAAATCAAGTCGCAGCAGCTTCCACTATTCGTTGTTTTCGTTCGTGAGTAAAGATGCGTGAGGCAAACCTCGCACACACTTTCCTTTTGCTCACAACGTCCCGAAGAATATATTGAGCAATTTATTCGAACATGTTGCTCCATTCCGAGTAGTACCACAACAGAATGGACACACTACTGTCGCACGTCCTCTACTTAAACACTGCCTGCTTGCAACTGCCTCGCTCAAAGTACATTTGTTATTTACAGATGGATGGCAGAGCGCAGCATGTCATTCTCAATGGAGAGAAGTCTTCCGAAGTAAGAGTGATTTCAGGTGTGCCGCAGGGGAGTGTCATAGGACCGTTGCTGTTCACAATATACATAAATGACCTTGTGAATGACATCGGAAATTCAATGAGGCTTTTTGCAGATAATGCTGTGGTTTATCGAGAAGTTGTAACAATGGAAAATTGTACTGAAATGCAGGAGGATCTGCACCGAATTGACGTATGGTGCAGGGAATGGCAATTCAATCTCAATGTAGACAAGTGTAATGTGCTGCGAATACATAGATCCCTTATCATTTAGCTACAAAATAGCAGGTCAGCAACTGAAAGCAGATAATTCCATAACTGATCTGGGAGTACGCATTAGGAGTGATTTAAAATGGAATGATCATATAAAATTGATCGTCGGTAAAGCAGATGTCAGACTGAGATACATTGGAAGAATCCTAAGGAAATGCAATCCAAAAACAAAGGAAGTAAGTTACAGTACGCTTGTTCGCCCACTGCTTGAATACTGCTCAGCAGTGTGGGATTCGTACCAGATAGGGTCGATAGCAGAGATAGAGAAGATCCAACGGAGAGCAGCGCGCTTCGTTACAGGATCATTTAGTAATCGCGAAAGCGCTACGGAGATGATAGATAAACTCCAGTGGAAAACTCTGCAGGAGAGACGCTCAGTAGCTCGGTACGGCCTTTTGTTAAAGTTTCGAGAACATACCTTCACCGAAGAGTCAAGCAGTATATTGCTCCCTTCTACGTATATCTTGCGAAGAGACCATGAGGATAAAATCAGAGAGATTAGAGCCCACACAGAAGCATACCGACAATCCTTCTTTCCACGAACAATACGAGACCGGAATAGAAGGGAGAACCGATAGAGGTACTCAGGGTACCCTCCACCACACGCCGTCAGGTGGCTTGCGGAGTATGGATGTACATGTAGATGTAGATGTTAGTTCAAGCTAACACCGTAGTTACTGCAATGACGTCGCTAAAACGTCAGGAATAAAATCAGTGCCGAACTATCTGGATGTACGGTGAATGTAGACATGTTAGCTAGTAGCGGCAGTAAATAAACAGGTATGTAAGGAAGAATCATTAGATTTTATTGTAGTGTTGACGAAGAGGTCATTAAAGGTGGTGCAAAGTTTCAGGTAAGGCAACAACAGAGTAGGGAATCGGCAGTGTCCTCTTCAACATTGTCATCCTGCCATTGCTGTAACCGATTTAGGAGAGCATGAAATGACTAAATAAGAATGTAAGAGGATTTCAATGCCGATCTTTTGGAAAACGCGTACAGTACGTTGTTCACTGACCGTTGCTCTATCACGCTCGGTATTTGTCAAACATGAACGTGTGTGTACGTACACGCACACTTACTACACACACAACCCACACATCGTATTCATGAAGGCAAGAAACGCTAGAGCCATTCTTAATGCACTACGTATTTATGATAATGGGGACCAACCCAGTGGTAGGAAAACACAGGCATATACGACATATTGTTGCGAAAATGTTGTATCGCTTTTCTATCCTCATTTGGCTCTACGTTACTGTGTTTCTCTTCTGTACAATTTAGAATTCTGCTTTTACGCCATAATGGAACATAATGCGAAAGTTCATAGACCAGTGGTTCACAACAAGTGGTCCGCGGACCCCCAGGGGTCCGCGAGCTATGCCAGAGGGGTCCGCAAGATGCTATTAGAATAAAAAATATATTAAATATATTTCGTATGATAACAGATCTTTAGTTTTGGCCGCTTCCTGCATGAGAAGAGCTTTAGCGAACGCTAACTTCTGCGTCTAGCGACTTTCTAGAGCGAACTGATACTAGCAAACTCTAGCGCTAAACTAGAATAAAAGGGGGCAAAACGTTCTGCTGTATGCCGTTAGGCTGCGCGCGCTGCCTCTTTGAAGCTGATAACTGAAAGTCACTTTACACAGAAAATCAGCATTTCAGACGACAATCACCCACTGTTAATTTACTGCCAGTGCTTTCACATACCGTGTTGTTTATAGATTCAATATTCTGTGTCAAAACAGTAGTGTTTGTAAAGCATTGGTTTTCGCGGAAGCTACAGTTCGCGTAGTTAAAAATTGACCGTTGGTTAAAAAAAGGTCCATTAAAACGAGAAAAGCCTACAGATGAAGAGGAAGGTAATGCATTTGATGTTCAAGCAAGTAAGTCAGTGTCTCTCGAACCGAAGTTGTCAGTGTCTATTGAACCTAAATCGTCGGCGTCCCTTGAACCTAACCCTTCCAAGATCGGTATTAAGCTTACTGGAAAAATTAGAAAATATGACTCTGATTACTTGGAAATCGGTTTTACGTTCACTGGACCTGAGAAACAGCCTGAACCTCAATGTGTAATTTGATATGAAAGCCTTTCGAATGAATGTATGAAACCAGCAAAACTCCGGCACTATCCTGAAACAAATCACCCAGAGTATAAAAGTAAGTCATTAGATTTTTTTCAAAAATAAATTAGGAGTGTTGATAACATCTCGTAAAACAATTACCAAACACTGTGGTGCAAATGCAAATGAAAAAGCAACCCTTGCGTCTTACGAGGTCGCTCAGCTTGTTGCTAAATGTGGGAAAAACCACACAATTGCTGAAGAATTTATACTGCCAGCAGCAATAATACTTTGCAAGAGAATGTTAGGTGATGCAGCTGGTAAGGTAATAGGAAATTTCCCGCTCCCAAATACGATTTCTCAAAGACGAATTACTGATATGGAGTTAACATCGAAGAAACATTGCTGGCTAGTCTTTGATGAGTGACATGTACGCTCCAATTGGATGAAAGCACAGACATATCAAAAAAGCTATAATGTTGGTTCTCGCATGATTCTTATGGGAGGACCAAGTGTTGTTTTTTCATGCGAACTACTGCATACAACAGCAGACGATATTTTTACTGCATTAAATAATTATCTCAATGAACACTATGTCACCTGGAAGAAAAGTGTAGGCTTGTCGACGGATGGAAGAAAGTCAATGGCTGGCCAAAAAAAAAAAAAAAAAAAAAAAAAAGAAAATGGGACTTCTAGCTCGTATGAAAGAAGTATCCCCTAAGCTGAAATGGACTCAATGTTGCATTCATCGTGAAGCCTTAGTAGCCAAAAGATTGCCTCATCCCTTGCAAAAGATACTTAACGAAGTAGTTCAAATCATCAACCACATTAAAACTTTACATCTGCAATCCAGATTATTTTCTTTGCTGTGTAAAGGGATCGGCAGTGAGCATGAGCATCATACGGAAGGAAGATGGCTTTCTCGAGGTAGGATCGTGTCAAGATTTTTTGAACTTAGAGACAAGGTCGTGTCTTCCTTCTTGAAACAAAATACAAGAGTTGACAAGGAAAAAATGTAGACATGTTCAAAGTTGAGGATAAGATTAGTGCTATGGTCAAAAAGTGTCAGATCTGGGCGTGAAGGATAGAAAACGAGTCACTAACCAACTTTTCTATCTTAAAACAATTCTTGGAGTCATCAAAGGTGAGTCTGCCTGACCAGATCAAGATCAATGTCCTGACGACAGGTGGATTCGAAATCCCTTCAGCTGTGATGAAATAGACAAAATCCAAGTCCTCACTGAAGAAGAGCAAGATCAAATTGTGGATCTGTCCAGCTGTGGCACGATGATAAACATTTTCATCGGTGATAAAAATACAGACTTCTGGGCATTAGCACGCAAGGACCACAAGAAACTTGGAGATAAGGCAATAAAAGAGATCCTTCCATTTTCAACCACATATCGGTGTGAGCAAGCGTTTCTTCCATGTGTTTCATGAAAAACAAATATAGGAATCGGCTCGACATGCGGTCGGATTTCAGATTGAAAGTTTTAAGTCTGGAACCTAATATTTCAGAAATAATGGACTCAAAGGGCAGACTGAACTCATCTTATTAATAACTGAAAATTAAAACTAACTGTATCCTGATCGAGTACTCTGTTGTAACTGTATTTTTCAAATAAATAATACCTTGAATGAAATTAGTGCTTTTATATTTTTCACACGTCTACTCAATGCAATCTCTAGTACACTTGAAAGACCAATACACTCAGTTTTAATTTTTTCCTGTCATTTTCAGTTCATACTCAATTTTTATTTATTTAAGGAGTTTGTTATACTAAACATCCAGTTTTGAGCGATAATCAAAAATTTAACTATAATAATGATGGTTGAATTGAAAAAGTTTTAAGCTCAATATATTTTCAGTAATGAATATGTCAAGGTTTTCCTAAGTACCAAAAATAGAAAACGTATAAAGAGGCTCTTAATTTTGCTTTTTTAGCTACTTGATACTGTATGACAAGGTACCAATCATGCTCGATGAGGGGATCCTCGAGAAAATTTTGTTGGGAACCCCTGTCTTAGACCATTGATACGTCATATCAGGTAAAGCCGGCCCAGTGCTTTTGCCTGACTTTAGGAAATATGACGAGGTAATTTGTCTAAGTACTTTTATCATTGCACTCGGTAATTGCGAAAAAGGCCAAAATCTAGACTGTACAGAAAAAAAATGCAGTAAAAAATAATGAAATGGCGGTGTATTCTTTCATTTATTTTTTCAAAAAAATACTGTATGACTGTACTGAGAACCATCGATAACTTTTCCCATTATGTCTGTGTCTCCAGCATGCGGGTGCTCGAATCAATCGGCAGCTTTTTTCTTTCTTTTTTTTTTTTTTTTGTCACTGTGAAAACCGTCGTAAGTTGCACAGGAATAACCTGTTCCGTACTGTTTGTCTGTAATCAAATCAGTCACAAATTTAAGTCTTGCGTCACACCTGTTGACTTCCATGACTGGTTCAAAGTAATGCGTACATTTACGACTGATTAGCAAATGGACAAACAGTGGTAAACAGTTGTAAATGTTCTTCCTGTAGAACTTAAAACAGTTTTTCTTAACCGTTATTGTAAAAACATAATTATAGCGGTATACAGTCTTTGTGAGGTTATCAGGAAATACCGGGTGGTTTTAATTACACTTTCTCTATTTAACACGTTCAACGATCAAAAATGGTAGTACTAATTTCGAGGACAAGGGGATGCGAAAAAATGCAGAATCAATTCAACTGAAACACTTTTAATGTGCTGCTGCGGTACATCATAAGCTTACATGACGGTACTATTAATCCTACAAAAGGGGCTCAATATGGCGCCCATCAGTGCTCAGAAAAGTCTGAAAGCGCAGGATTGCATTCTGCACTGCAGAACGAAGTTTGTCCTTAGTCTCTTGATATGCTGTTCTTCAGATCATCATATGTGTGAATGTTCCCCTGGTAAACCCTGTCCTTCATGTAGCCTCACAGTCAGAAATCACAGGGAGTGAGATCAGGCATTTGGAAGCGATCGTCTGATAATTCGGTCGTTTCCAAATGTGTTTCAGAGAAGCAGGCGAACTCCACGGGCGATGTGCGGTCGGCCCCCCATCTTTCATGACAACTGTTGAGTTCAATGCGTCTCTCTCCTGTAGGGCAGGTATTACATGCTGGCGAAGCTTATCTCAGTAGCGCTGGCCAGTCACACAGCAGGTATTTGATCCTCGAGAGCCAACCTGTTCAAAAAAAAAAATGGGCCATTGATGAACGTACCCGTGAAACCACACCGTACGGTGACACGTTCACCATACAGAGGAACTTCGTGCGCAGTTACTGGAGGTGAATATCCCCACACTCGGCAGTTCTGTGTTTACCTCACACGTCAAAGAAAAATGAGCTTCGTCTGTCCATTGGATGATCCAGGGCCAGCCCTCGTTAACTTCAATGCTTGTGAGAAATTTGAGAGCGAGTCAACACGTCGTTGTGCGTCCTGCGGTGCAAGCTGCTGTGCGATATGGATCTTGTACGGATACCGTTTGAGAATGGTTCGAAGCACCATGGAACGTTCATTTGTCGTGACACAACATGCGCACTGCCTCACGATCGTCAAATGCGAGCAGCGTTGCCTGCAATAGCAACAGCGAATCCATCCACCACCTGTGGTGCAACCGGTCGTCGGCCTCTTCCCGGAGCCACGCCCAGTTCTCCCGTTGATTCGAACTTCTTCATTACGCTCCGCCCAGCAGGTGGAGAACGAGGACCCTTCCGTAATCCTTTCAACCGGTGATATTCTTGAAGTGCAGCTGCAGCGTTACAGGTGTTTTGATAATACAGCTTCACCAATAATGCCCTGCTCCCTTTGTCCAAGCTCATGTTGACAAGTGCGTGCGAATGGTAGGATGTGTGAGACTTCAAATCACGATGAGTGATCGCGGCACCTGGTAGTAATAGTTGTAACTGGACGGTGGCGCTGTGATGCGTGGAAATCATGCACCCCATACTCTGTACGTTAATGCTACCAAGTTTAGTACTTGGATGGTAATCTGTTACCGTGTTTTAACGTGTTACATTAATTTTTTTATTAACTTGTGTTCACTTCAACTCTTGTCAGTCGAGTCTTGCAGTTTCTAACGAATGTGGTGTACTACAGATGTCTGACGTACTCACAGCTACAGGCAGTGGACAGCTTACTCCTTTAAATCACCGTTGGAAAATAGTTGGTGCGATGCAAACAACATGACTGATCCTTTTGTCTCGACACTTTAGAAAACCAGTCATAAAATTTTCTAAAATTGCATAAAGAGACTGAATTGGAGATTCAGCTTATACAGTGGGAAACAAACATGTTTTCATATGGCCATCGGCAGAGTAAAGTCAATCTAAACATCTCCTCCTACAGATTGTCAATCCGTTTACACACCTGATAACGTTTGAGATTTTCTTAAGTGAAACTCTAGAAACGTGGAGAGCAATAAGACTGTCAAAATGGTTCAAATGGCTCAGAAAACTATGGGACTTAACATCCGAGTTCATCACTCGCCTAGAACTTAGAACTAATTGAACCTAACTAACCTAAGGACATCACACACATCCATGCCCGAGGCAGGATTCGAAACTGCGACCGTAGCGGTCGCGGGGTTACAGACTGAAGCGCCCAGAACCGCTCGGCCACAGCGGCCGTCTAAGACTGTCAAGTCGATAAATTCTAGATGGAATGCGCAATTAGACTCATATTGATTTACTGATCCAACACTTAGTCATTTTCAGTCACTCGAGACACCACGAAACTGCAGACACTTCTTCGCACTGTTCTCATATCTGCTATCGCGGAATGATTTGACACTTATTTGGTTCCAAAATCTTATTCAGCGTCTTATCAAACCGCTATAGGTTGCTTTCTAAGGTGTACGCAAAATTTTGACAATGCTGTCCAGCTTATTCCAATTTTTAACAACATTCACTGCTTCGTATTTAGTATCTTATTTGGTCCGTTACCTTTTTTTTATTTTATTTTTTTTGCTTCTGCGCTCTTCGTCGTATTCATTTTTTTTTCCTAACGTATGTACGGGTAGATCATTTTGTCCGTTTACCTTTAGTACAGGAATGTGTTGCATAAACTGATAATATAAATAAATAAGATTTTACAGTGAAGAGCAGATGGTTTCTCATGTCCGTGAAAGAAATCTCAAGGATCGTTGCTAACTTATCACGAAACACGTTCCTACAACGATGATCTAATTTTAGCTACGCACAAGACCAGCTATTTCTCAGATGTAATTTGCGGCCGTAATTACAGCTCAGCTCGTGGTTTATTAGCTTCGTCATTATGTAACTGGTAGTAAATAGGGAAATTGGAACAATATGAATCGAGGTTACGTATTAAAGCAGATACACTGCAGTGAGTGATAGCTTACGTAGCACTATGCATTATTATGTTTTATGGTTTATACATGGCAGAGGCAGCGCCGAGAGCAGAGTAAAGTCACTGTACGTGTATAAAATACTTGAACTCTAACGTTCATTGCTGTGCTCCTCTCTCCTTTGTGTCTACCGTACTAAGCGTACAACAAATTTCAAATAATTCAACTCTCACTCCTAAATGCCTGCTTCCTTATCTCCAATGAGTTTGTTGATACAATATTGCTGGTTTAAATGTCAAAGGATATCAAGTTGTTTTACTTTCCTTCCCCTTTTATCACTTCTCTTATAATGCATAGAAATATGTCTCTTGTCATAGAACTGCTGCCAACTTTATCAAACAAGTGAACATACAGAGTCTACGGCTCAGCGTTTTCTTTACGAAAGAGCTCTCGAAGGCTCGTAGTTATGTATTTATATGAAAGACTAAATCTCGGATAAAACTTTGAAAGTTACTTTTAAACAAATGATTTAGTTAAAATTTTAACTAGCTCTAATGTCGGTTTCTTTGATAACGTTTCGGCTCGTATAGGCCTCTGTTACTTCACTGTAGAAAATTTATATGCCACTTTGGGTGGCAAGGGAACTTTACCAATACACAATAATTTCGGACTTACGACGAATGGCGAACTGAAACCAAAGGACAGCGAGAGTATAATGTGACTGAACAGGAATCCACCCCCCCCCCCCCTCCCAATTTCCTTAATCCCCTTTTTCTTAGCTAATTTATCAATCGCAATACCTTCTTTTGACCGCCAGAAGTATCTTCATTCATGTTCTACAAAGAGTAGAAGTCTCTTTCGATAGGAAATAGTTATCTTGTTCCAATGGTATCAATCGTTTATTACATTCTATCTGACACAAATTGGTGTTTTGAGAGAACCGTATGGTTCGGTCTTTGCACTGAACAGTGTCCACACTACATCTAGCCTCCATACTGGAACAAAGAGAGAAGTCTCCAGTCCCGTCGGCACCTGGCTGTTCCTTCGGCCTCTTTCGTTTTCAGGGGCGTATGCTAGCTATGATATCTTCCTACCTATGGGAAAACCATCACCAAGAAGGAACGTGTCATCCAATAGGTGCTGAGACACCACTAAAAGTAGTTTATCCGTGTCTTCTCTTTTCACACTGGGAACTCTTTCCACCACATTTACTGAATAATTTTGTTGTATCAAGATAGCATCGTGCTAATATTCGTACGAAAGGAGTTCGGGTATGAATGCTCTCTTTGTTTCTGGCCTCCATACAATATCCCAATAAACAGTAGGAATATTTACAATCCTAATAAAAACAATAAAATGGATAATATCAGGCTATTGGTAACGGATAATAATTAAAATGTCGACATCGTCTGCATATTATGATGTAACTAAAATTTAAGTTTTATTATGCACACGTTATAAATTTGAAATAAATACTACTATGGTATCCCTGACGAAATTTTGGTAACCGTGAAGTTCCTAAACTTTGTGCGAGCTGCCTTACATAATGTTTATAAAACGTACTACTAGGTCCCACATTCAAAGATCTTCTTGCGTGTGGCCCTTCACAAATTTATTTCATTTACTTAAAAAGGCAATTGTCTAAATATGTTTTTCTGAAAGTCTGCGGATAATATTTCTTATTTTCATACTTATAAGACGTAATATTATGATTCTATAGACAGCTTCATTAATAACTACTGCCAGAAGTAAACAGAAAATTTTTATATATGTTGCTAAACTACCCTTTAGGTTTAGAACTGGCAGTGCCTCCATATCATTCACTTACAAGATGCTACAAGACATTCATTTATTATTATTTGCAAAAAGCCTCTTTTGCAACATTCTACAATATTTATTATTTGTACACATATGTTTTCGACTATTATATCATCCCCAAGTACAAAGACAAATATGTATGGCTGTGAAATTTTTTTTGGAATCAAATAATTTAGAACTGCGCAACTACAGAGTATATCAGTCGGTTTCCAAAGATATTAACTGCTAATGTTTGAGTGAAACGAGAACGATTATTTCAATATCATGCGACGTAAAACATTTAGGTTAAGTAGAATACATTATACATTAAATATTATCCTATATAACAAATTAAAACAACTGCTCCGATAGCAAAAATAAGGTTACAGTATATGGTAAAATTTGGTGATATGTCGCATGGGGGTTACCCAAAAAAATAATTTTGTTCATCAAGACAAAATGTTTCAAAAGTTACAATGTAAATAAGACAAAACAGGTAAGTGAAACAACTGTAATAATATAGCGTTAAACATTTTTATCAGGGCAAGTGAAACTATATGAACTGAAAGAAAGGAAAGATAGGGCATGTGAATGAGGTGCCTGACTTACAAAATGGTATTGATGGGATTATTAGTAGCATCTGCAGTTAGAAGTGCCGAGTGAGGTAACTGTGTCTGATCATTCAGTACTAAGTCTGGACAAGCGGACATATGAAACTTTCTTGGCAGATCAAACTGTGTGCCGCACCGAGACTCGAACTCGGGACCTTTCCCTTTCGCGGGCAAGTGCTCTACCAACTGAGCTACCCAAGCACGACTCACGCCCCGTCAGCACAGCTTTACTTCTGCCAGTACCTCGTCTCCTACCTTCCAAACTTTACAGAAGCTCTCCTGCGACGTTGCAGAACTAGCACTCCTGAAAGAAAGGTCGCAGGAGAGCTTCTGTAAAGTTTGGAAAGTAGGAGACGAGGTACTGGCAGAAGTAAATCTGTGCTGACGGGGCCTGAGCAGTGCATGGGTAGCTCAGTTGGTAGAGCACTTGCCCGCGAAAGGCAAAGGTCCCGAGTTCGAGTCTCGGTGGGGCACACAGTTTTAATATGCCAGGAAGTTTCATATCAGCGCACACTCCGCTGCAGAGTGAAAATCTCATTCTGGAAGCGGACATATGTTTATTAATTTCCCGTATTTCAAAGTAGTTCAGCAGCCTTTCTTCATGTAACACATCGCAACTTAGCCTTACTTAAACAGTTTGTCTGTAAAAGTAGAGTCTCCAATTTCTATGATGTTCCTTCAAGCTGATGGAAGCTGCCCTGCCATATCCAGAATTTGCCACGATTACAAGTGATTTTGTATACAGAGTGTATCATAATTAGTGTCTAAGGTACATAAACTACATAAATTAAGAGTTACGATCTTCGATAGTGTGAAAGACATCTCTTCCACTGAAGAAGTGCTCACAGCTCTTAGGGTATGCACTTTAGAATTCATGTGTAGTAAGAGTTTTTTGCTTCTAGTAGCGTGTACTTCAAATATAAGCACTTACACCATTAATTATGGTACATCTTGTGTATCACTATTTTACAAAACGGAAGTGCTGCCTTTACCTTTGAACAAAAACCGTTTTACAGTGTTGTGCATATAATACTATGTCTTAAAATTTCTTTATTTGAGCTTTCTGTGTACATTCGGAGACACTTTTCCTAAATGTGTAATCATGCACCATTTATTAGGGCCTTGAGGTGGCGGGTTTAGCACGGGGAAAAGAACAGAGGAAATGTTTTTGTTTCTTAAACACTATGGAGTCCACCAACGCAGAAGTGCAGCTTTTGTTTGATGCTATTTGTATGATTGTGTTTCATTCAGTCTGGATGTTGCTTCAATCATGGGGATCGACATTATTCGATGTGTCATTGAAATGAAATACAACAGGTTTGTGGGTCACTGGTTGTTGAGAACTGGAAGTTATTACAATGTCAGTGAAGGTAGGCCTGAAAAGTTGCATGTCCTTTGGTCTCGCCTTCGTTTCATTCACTTCCTGAAGACATATTCAATTAGGATATTTGTATAGAGTTATGATTACACTGTGATCGATATAATGTTTATTAAGGGGGATTGACAGTGGTTGAGTACCAAGTTCCTCAGTAGCTTATCTCATGGAGTAATTAGATATGACTGGACTGTCTTTTTGTCTTGGTGGACAGTTACAGCTGCAGTTAGCTGGACGAAAGCTTACAGCTTGTAGATGGCTAAAAGACCGCTTTATTGCTGTCGCTTTGTAGAACTAAGAGGGATCAAATACAGGTATGCTCGATGGGCCAGGGAATCACGGTCGCCGCTTTCATATGGTGTGACTTAACGCTGGCGGACATGGCCCTAGTAGGCTCAGGGAGCGAGGTCGTGTTAGCAGGCCACAGTGCAGTGTCCCACGGGCTCTACACTTAATTTCTACAACTTCTTTAGCCGAGTCGCGTCGACCCGGGGCCTTCATAATTGCTCCTGGCAAAGGGAGGACATTCTTCTGAATCTCCAGGTATGCTCCTTACCTTTCCTGTCGACCTTCCTGCCGAGATCTGTATACGCTAGGAGCGTGAAGAACATTTTGCCATGGTGGTTGAAATGGGTCGGCACGGCAGAATGCCCATCACAAAGTCATCGGGACAGCTCTCCCGATTTTTAGAACCACACAGGCACCCTGGCCAAGCTGCTTCCCATACGGAACTTTCGCCTTGTTGTTCAGTCCATGCCACGCCAAGTTGCTGTAGTGTTACAGTATCAGTCCTTGAAGATTACTGGCTGGAGACTGATACGTTTGACACGCTCTGTGGGTGACAAAAAGGAGACGGGGCATGATAGTCACGGAGCCGTACATTCCTCAAGGGATTTGTATTCTGGACTTCTGTGTATAAGCTTTTTAGCACCATGGTCATAAATGGTATGACAGTAGTGTTAACCGATCTAGCCAGACAGCAATAAGCATTTAGCCTGCCTTCAACATTTACCAAATCAGACCTGTTGTCAGATCCAACAGCTCACCAGACCATGGTTCTGTTATGTGAGAGTCTATGCCCAAGTGTCAAGTAACCTATTATTATACTGTAATACGCAGATCCGAAGGGTCTATACAAGCTATGAAAGCTGCAGACATTATCCACTGCGAAAAATAATTACCCTGTTAATTACTGCTTCATCTTCCTTAGTCCTAATATGGAGAGGGTGACCTGTCATTTCTACATCCTTGGGGGCTTTCTTTATCTGTCTTGTGACTGGGAAGTTAACTTATAAGAAGTGTCATAAACATGTTTCAGGTCCAAAGTTGTCTCCAACCATGTGTAGAAAAGGAAGAAGGCAATCTTCCATGTACACACCGTAGGAGTATAGAAGGTCGGACTGCTTTGCAAAAAAACTCCTGAAAAACTAAAATGAACACTTTTTAGCTAGATACGATCTGAAGATCAGATGAAAACAGTAGCTTATGGCCATGCCACCAGCCATTGGACGCTGCCATGGTGTGAAGGAATATTTGTTCAGATTCTAGTAAGGGGTTTTGTAATTGGCTCATAGTAATTATTTCAATAGAAAGGGCGACTTCCCATGCATGTATACGTGCTAGACTTCAGGCTGTCCATGGCTGGAAGTCTGTCATGTTCTGAGAGAGATCTTCTGCCTCCGTTCCTGCGCCGTACATTATTGATTAACCATGATAAAATGAGCTAGAGTAGAATATTGTTGAATTATTATTTGTCGATCTCGCAATGTTAGTAACTGGCCAGCGAGATTTCGACACTGGCAGAACCACATAAGTTTCGTAGGGTAAACGCGTAGAGTAAACACTGTCAAGCACACACATCACCTTAGGCAGCCATAGAGGATATTTGTAGAGAGAGATGTCTCCGACTTAGACAAAATATGGACTCACAATTTCCAGCCATTATTGCAGCCCTCTTATGCACTGACCTCATTGAAGAGTGACAAGCACGTGCCGTCGACGCAGCCCACAAGGCGACGGGGATACGAAGCTAATTAAATTTCATCTGAATTTCATTGTGCAGATCTAAATTCGCAGCTAGATAATTGCAGCCATCACGCACTTTGGCGGAAGTAATGGTGTTCATTCTTGCTTTTCCAGAGATCTAGCTTTAAATCACTAACAATTTACGCAACCATTGGCCTCATCTGTGATATACGAGTGGTTTCGTATTATGCTTTCATGTGTTCACCCACTTGTTCCAAGGATATAGTTCTTACTGATCACTTCTTTTCCGCTTATTAAATGTTTGTATGCTTGTTTCAGTGGGTAAATGATCATGATTAAATTCTTATCGCAATAAACCAAATTATTATAGTGACTGCTAACTTCCTCTCGTTATTAGATGAATCCCTTCATTAATATATCTGCGTGAGGTGTGATACCCATACATTCATGCAGGGGCTCAAAGAATCTAAATTTCTTTTTTTGTCTGACAATTTTAAAATACGCTGCACTTGAACTGCCACTCCGAATTTTGCGGCGTTACTGTAAGTTTACAGATATGTGACTTCGTGATGTCTCCATATGATGTAAGCATCTTTGATTTATATTCCATTGGTTTCCCAGCCTGTAACGTAGGTGACAATTCAACGTCGTTCATCGATACGAGATGAAGATAGGTTTATTTTGTTTATCTGTAAAAAAAATTTGGCGGGAAAGGACGTCTCACAAATTCTGAAACAGACAAGTTGCAAACTAATTATCGGAACTGTAATAATTTAGAAAGGATAAGAAGAGCTGTGTGGGCACTTTCTCCCATAACCTATCACGCGTTGATGACCTACAACACGGCCTTTACCCATGCGGCCCTGAAAAGTGATGCAAATGTAAATGGGCATTACATTGTAGTGAAAAGTATGATCATGCACACACTTCACCCCTAACAGTTATGAGCGCAGTGTATTTAGGCACAGTGTATTTAGGGGCTTTGCTAATAATGATTTCCTCGAGAGCTGCTTACGTGGTCAAGCTCAAAATCTCAATGAAAGTTGGAACTGTTCAATTTGAAATCGTGTACTACAAACGGTCTTTGTACATTATGAAACTTCAAAATTCGGTATATTACATTTTCTTCTATACTCTAGTGATGGCATAAGAAGAAAAACTGAAGTACTAGAAAGATCAGACCCAACGGAGTTTCAAACACAGGACTCTCGTTTTCAAGCATTCGTAAAGCGGACGTATCTGCGTTCAAGTGCAGAAAAGAGGCGAGAAAACAAAGAAGAGCCAAGAATGAAAGATGAAAAGATGCATACGATTCAGAGGCTGCTGAATATCGTGCAGAAAAATATAAATCGCAGAAACTGTTACAAATTATTTTTAAAATAATATACAAATAAAACAACAAACCAATTTTTCTTAGAATTATTTTGTCCTACAGGTGATATTATCTCCAGAACTGTGTGTCTCAGAAACTTGAAATTTTCTGCAGTTGTTCCAAGATAAAAAATGAACAGTCACCTGAAGATTTGGATTTTCAAGTGTATTTCTTTTGATTCAGGCTCAAAAATACTTTTTTAAATAGTAAACCAATTTTTTAAACAAATGTCAACAGAATTCTACTAATTCAATAGACCTGAATCTGCAATCGATTAAAGCAATAATCACTAGAAATCTCCTTGTCAAGTTTCAAGGCTCTATCTTTAATAGTCTGTTCAGAAATGGTATCTAAAGAACTTGAAATCTGGCATTGCCAGCATAAGGGAAACGGTTCGCATCTGTCTTCCCTTAAATATACCATCCATCCAGAGTAACTTTCATTTAATGGGATATTATCCATTCACAACATCTTTTATCGCATTATCTTATGGGGAGATTCCTTTCTCTGTTGATCACCAGAGATCGGATCCGCATGATCGCAGTCGTATCCTAAATTGCTCAACTGGAACATCAGGACTGCAGTAGCTGAAGAGGTACGAGTCTCGAAAATGAATGCTTTCTGTGGCCTTCCGTAAAATCAACCGTGGACACGTTGATGTTGAACTACTCGCCAAAAAATGAAGCGAGTCACATTGTTAAACACCACATAATGCCAGTCAGCGTATCAGATGATTTTCTCTACACCATGGAAGTCTGTCATATGTGATATGATGCTAGATGTAAACAACGCGTAGCAAATCTAAATCTCAATCGCCGGCCAGGGTGGCCGAGCTGTTCCAGGCGCTACAGTCCGGAATCGCGCTACCGCTACGGTCACAGGTTCGAATCCTGCCTCGGGCATGGATGTGTGTGATGTCCTTAGGTTAGTTAGGTTTAAGTAGTTCTACGTTCTAGGGGACTGATGACCTCAGAAATTAAGTCCCGTAGTGCTCAGAGCCATTTGAACCATTTTTGTATTCAAGTCTCTGTCTTCTACTACAGTTCGTACCCTCCCATTGCAGTTCTTATCCTTCATAGTACCATTTAGTACCAGGTAAGTTACTTCTGGAAGTCTTAACACATGTCCTGTCATCTTATCCCTTCTTCTCGTCAGTTTTTTCCACAAGTTCCTTCCTTCGTCAAATTTACGGAGACGAACCTTCTCATTCCTTATCAGTCTGCCTGAGTTTCGGTATTCCCCTGTAACGAAACATCTCAAATGCTTCGATTCTCTTCTGTTCCAGCTTTCGCACTCTGATCCAAACGTACAGTCTCAGATATTTCTTTCTCATATTAAGGACAATATTTGATACCAGTATGCTTCTCTTGGCCACGGGTGCCACCTTTGCCTATGCTAGTCTGTTTCTTATGTCCTACTTGCTTCGCTCGTAATGAGTAAATTTGCTCCAACGTAGCAGAATTCCTTCGAGTTTCCCAAATGTGATGTTAAGTTTTTCGCTGTGCTCATTTCTGCTACATCTCATTACCATTATCTTTTCAAGGTTTTCTCGCAACCTATATTCAGTAGTCATTAGACTATTAATTTGTCAAAGAGGTCCTGTAATTCCTCTTGAAATTAAAAGTAAGCCATGTCATCAGCGAATCTTATCATTGATATCCTTTCACCATAAATGTTTATCCCACTCATGAATCCTCCTTTTGTTTCAGTCACTGCTTCTTCGGTGTATAGATTGAATAATAGGGACGAAAGAATTCATCCCTGTGTTATATCCTGTTGAATTCGAGCACTTTATTGTTAATCTTCTAGTCGTATTGTTCGCAAGATGTCCGACTGCAAATGTCGATTCCATGCAGTTTCATTGGCATTGTTCACTCAGAAAGTGGTTGAGACAGGCTTGAAATCACCGATAGTGGCAATTCCAGTCGACTTAGGAACTGACTGTCGTAGACAAGACTTGACACTCGGTTCTCGTCCCCACAATATTTTCACGAGGCCTTGTTATTTGGCTGCCATTGCTACACCATTCCATTTAGGCCTGTTGAAGATTCTGCGCTCCAGTAACTACAATTACAAAACAGGCATCTTCATTCAAGGAGTGGTGATGTGCACGTTCTGACTCGACAGGTCACGTCTGCCGTTTTGTTACATCTGCATGTCGACCCACCTTAGCGCCCTGAATACGTACAGCCGACTGTCGCATACACGCCACTCACCGCAACGACTTTCGTCTGCGCTGTTGGCTCACGTGTCCGCCTCCGGCCACGGCCACGACCACCGGCTGTCCGCGGCCGCCGTTACAGCGACCAGGACTGCGGCTGGCCAGCACGGCTTGTAGTCGGCTGGCCGGAGGTCAGTCGCACGATGGAAATTACGGAGATAGCAATGACTGTGTACCTCTGGCATCGTCAAGCGAAACGAAACAAGAACAGGTACTAGGTACGTCCTATGTTAGTATTCCGCTCTACAAACGGAATGTTTGTTACCTTCGTCTTCTGAACTTCGTGAACACGAAGATAAATTCTTCAATTTCACTAGAATGTCTATAAGAACTTTTGATGAAATATTGATGAAAATTTGGGACGGCATAAGAGGCACAGACACAGCAGTACGACAACTCATAGGAAATGAAGAGAAACTGGTAATCACATTAAGATAAGTTTTAATAAAGACAAATTTTACAAATAATGAAATTGTTAATGTTACAATATGTAGAAAGTAAAATTAACTTGATGATTCACCGAAACATGTAAGTAGTGGTGATGTAACACGATTGTCAATTCTGCCCCCCTCGATGGTTTCTGGTGGAAACTGTGGTGAATTATTATTTTGTGAAGAAGAAGAAGAATTAGATTGCGTGGCATAGGTTTCCTGTTAATATCCTGTTCCATCACAAGATAACGATGTAGATAGAGGTTTGTGTCGTGAGGAATATGCGGCTGATGATTGTGGACGGTGAAAAATGTACGCTGGTAATGTTCGTAGGAAGATGTGTTTGGACAGTTAGGACGCGGTTGAGCTTCGTCAATAATGCTTAAGATTCATCGTTTTACAAGCAACTTCAGATGCTGAGGTATTTTTTTGAAGTCGCTGTCCAAAGACAAGAAAAAAAAGCCTGTCATCATCTGTCATCATTTGTGTGTCCATTTGCTGCCTCGCTTCTGCAGATTTTTGTAGATCATCGATTAGTTGTCTTCCTATTTCGTTTTCTGTTTCCTTTTCTTACCGAGCACCCTAGCCTGGTGTGGTCCACTCGGAACTTCACTTTTTGCTGCGGCCTGATTCTCAGCAGCCGGCCGGCCGGCCGAGCGATTCTAGGCGCTTCAGTCCGGAACCGCGCGACTGCTACTGTCGAAGGTTCGAATCCTGCCTCGGGCATAGATGTGTGTGATGTCCTTAGGTTAGTTAGGTTTAATTAGTTCTAAGTTCTAGGGGACTGATGACCTGAGATGTAAAGTCCCATAGTGCTCAGAGCCATTTGAACCATTTGATTCTCAGCATAGCCGGCCGAAGTGGCCGTGCGGTTAAAGGCGCTGCACTATAGAACCGCAAGACCGCTACGGTCGCAGGTTCGAATCCTGCCTCGGGCATGGATGTTTGTGATGTCCTTAGGTTAGTCAGGTTTAACTAGTTCTAAGTTCTAGGGGACTGATGACCTCAGCAGTTGAGACCCATAGTGCTCAGAGCCATTTGAACCATTCTCAGCATTCTCACGTGACACGCTGCTATGCGTATGCGACCGTGGAGTGGTAATATTCTAAAATGATAGGAGATTAGAGTACAGACATGGCGTCGTTATCGCAGCTGCAGAACCACTTTTACCGGGTAATCTTCGTTTTTCTCGGTGTATGAATCTTTCATGTTACGCCATTTCCTCTGTATCGGTATACCAGTAAGAATGAAATATTGTCTTAGCTGCCAATAATGTCTATTCTTTGTAAAGGGAGGCTACAAGTAGTGATGTGTTAGAAGACTTTGCGCATGCCATATGTCGTAGGAACTGATGGGAGATACGTTAATGTGAGGAAAATGATTGGAAATATTTTGTTTATTAGTTCATCTTAGAAAAATATTTCAAGATTTTTGTTCAGAAAAACTAATCTATCTTGCAAAAACGTGAAATAATTTAGTAATTTCTCCCTTTCAGATATATGGCAACTTTAAATTCTTTCACTGATTTGCGTCATGCTTCATCAGTCCCCTAGAACTTAGAACAACTTAAACCCAACTAACCTAAGGACATCACGCACACCCGTGCCCGAGGCAGGATTCGAACCTGCGACCGTAGCAGTCGCGCGGTTGTAGACTGTAACGCCTAGAACCGCTCGGCCACCCCGGCCGGCTGTTCTTCAACTATAACAAATATTTCTCTATTGTGATAATAGCTGTTTGTGGTGCGAACTATAAATTTGTCGCTGTAGGTATGGGATCTTGTGATAAATGTGCTGACTCAACGGTATTTCAACAGTGTTCTATAAGTGAATACTGTCTAATTCCGGAAGACAAACACATTCTAGACACAAACAAAACACCAGTGGCTTATGTATTTATTGCTGACGACGGATTTTCGCTATCACACAGAATTATCTGTCCATACGTAGGTCTCCGACTTGATACAAAAAAAAGTGTTCATCTATTGTCATTGTCGAGCAAGACGTTTCATAGAGTGCACGTTCGGGATAATGGCAAATAAGTGGAGGATCTTTCACAGACCTTTGAATGTGGACGTTGATTTCGCCATAGACATTGTTAAGGCATGTACGCAATATTCAGATACACTGTATGGATATCTTTCAGTTCATGGGGGTATTCCACAACGAATATGTAGACGTGCATCCAGTTCACACTACAGAAACGTTTTTGCCGATTACGTTGTACACGAAGGCGCTCTGCCATGGCAGTTGGATTACATTCACTGAAGTCTGGATTACATGTACATGCTGTGTTAATAAATATAAATACAAGTAATAGAACTTCAAAAATCGTTCAAATGGCTCTGAGGTCATCAGTCCCCTAGAACTTAGAACTACTTAAATCTAACTAACCTAAGGACATCACTCACATCCCTGCCCGAGGCAGGATTCGAACCTGAGACCGTAGCGGTCGCGCGGTTCCGGACTGTAGCGCCTAGAACCGCTTGGCCACTCCGGCCGGCAATAGAACTTCCACAGCGTGTTTTGTTCGTACGGTGTTGCATATTCTCTGTCCCCGAACACCATAGTCACTTCCTCCCACATCCTTTTTTTACATTTTTGTCAGCATCTTCTTCAGATGATCAGTTCCACTAAGCAGGCCGCGCCCTTATGTTTATAATAAATTTCTCCGTATCGAAGTCCATTCTGACAGAAAGATCCTTCTGCAGACACGCAGCAGCAAACAAATAGTAAACTGTAACATATCTCCACAGCTGGAACCGCACTGACGGCTGGTCGTACACTGGCAGTAGAACGTGCTCGCTGCCCCATTCAGCTGAGTGTAACTGTGGCCGCAGCGGCGCGCTGGCCGGAGATTGGTCGCACGACCAAGTGCTGGCCGCAGCCGGCCCAGTGCGAGTTGCGCGGCACATTTCCATGCATACCTGGCCGCATCCGACTACCTGCAAGTCTGGCCGTGGCCGTGGGCCGCTTTAGCGCACTATTGCCCCAAGCAAGCCGACGGGTCGTCAGTAAGTGGGGCCCGATCCTGCAATCACATGGAGTGCAAAGGATTATTAACGACAATTCCCTGCAGCACATGTAATTTTAATTAGATTTCCAACACACAGCTCTCGCATGCCATTCAAATGTCATCCGTACACACATTAGTCCATAGCGATTCGGAGAGAACAAATGCGTCCTGGAGCAGACTGAAATTTATATGGACCGCTTAAATATAACAGACGCACTATATAATGTCTTAGCATAGGCCTTTAGCATTAGCTTCAAGGAAACTAGATCAACAAACGCAAAACCTTAAATAGGACAGTAAAATAGCAAACCCGAAACGCGTTCTAACTTGAACTATTAAACATCTGTGACAACTGGTAATAGGCCTCCTAAACGTTTCACTGCGTCTCCAATTGAATACTACATGACCGAAAATTTAGTTTAAAAATCAGAAGAATTAATGCGATACGGACAAGAACAATTAACGCATGCACTAATGCACACCGCCAACCTTCCAAATAAGCTTTCTTCTGTAACACGGCGAGCCGGCCACGGTGGCTGAGCGGTTCTAGGCACTTCAGTCCGGAACCACATGGCTGCTACGGCAGCAGGTTCGAATCCTGCCTCGGGCATACATGTGTGTGATGTCCTTAGGTTAGTTAGGTTTAAGCAGTTCTGAGTTTAGGGACTGATTACCTCAGCTGTTGAGTCCCATAGTGCTTAGAGCCATTTGAACCATTTGTAACACGGCGCATTACACTGGCTGAAGGTTCACAAGCACCGCGGATACATAAGGTTAACACGTAAAACAAATTATAATATCAGTCAATGCATCAGTCTGAAATGTCTACCAGATCTTAGAAGCTCATTGCCCTTCGAATGCCATGGAGACACGGGCGTCCATACCCAACAAACAGAAGGAAGACGGGCCAAAATGACCGTGAAGACTGTCCTGACAGATCGATGCCCTTCTGATAAACCACAGCACGAGACACGTCGGTACTCAATAACTTACACCAGGTAACATGACCTTAATTTTGGTGGCGCACCATCAGCTAACACCACGGGGAAGAAGCCCCACAGAAAGCTCGTTACAGCTTCGTTCCTCAGCTCATACTATCCAGCAAAGCGGAAAGCACGGACCCGCCACACGAGAGGGCGGTGGCCTCCAGCGTCAATATGTTAGTCACAGATACACTGCGAGCAAGGCGCCCTGGCTCAATCATTTTGAACAGGGACCTCTTAATATGTACGTGCGTCAGTACTGAAATGCCCTTTTTTAGCGTTTCTTACCGCAATCACTAAAAACGGAGCACTTATACGATCACATGTCGCCCGTCTGTCTGTCTGTCTGTCCGTCAGTCCGACTGTTATGACACCTTTCTCTCAGCAACGGATACAGGTATCAAGTTGAAATCTATGTCACATATTAAGGTCTACGATAGCCTGGAGAGGTAATAAAAGACTCAAGCTTCTAGATCAGTGCAATGTTTGTGTCACATGTTTTGATACTAATTCACTACTCAGAGGCTAAAGAGGTAAACAAGGATCACGCGTTTGGCCAGAAGCAACGTTTCACAGTACAAGTAAAGCAAAAAATCCGAAAACTTTTAAATTGTAATTATATCATACGAAAACAAAAAATTCTTTATCATTTGTTATCCTACTGTCTGTCCGTCTGTTAAAACACCTTTCTCTGAGGAACTGGTAGAAGTATCACGTTAAAATTTATCTCTACGGTCCCTTGCTGGTGTAAAAAAATGTATTCTCCTAAGTCAATTCAGTCAAACGTTTTGGCCAATTATGTCATATATCTTGATACTCGCAAACTCACTCATCAAAACCTGTATAGGCACTTACCTTTGACCTAGAATCATGAAATTTGGCAAAAAGCAAAGTTTCATTTTATAAGTAAGAGAAAAAAAATTCGAGAATTGTTAATCTGTCATATGTCATCAAAAAGTATTTTTTTCTCATTTGTTATGCGACTGGCTGCCTGTCCGTCTGTTAAGACCCCTTTTTCTCAGGAATTATAACAGTAGATGAGAAATTACACATAAATTTTGAACTTATTATTAAAACATTCCTGAAGGTCTTACAATTCATGGGACCGTTATCTTGCCAGTATCAATGTCGGTAAAAGGCAAAAACCATCGATATTCTCGACTCACAGTATGGATGAACTGTCTGTGTAGGTGATTAAGTCTGTACGGAACTCTCAGAGCGCGAGTCCTATTCGCACTGGCCCATTTTTTTTTTTTTATTTACCCGTTTTCTTTCCACGTCAAGAAAGACTTTTTATCCGTTTTCATGCTCTTTGCGTTCTGTGCGCTCGCAGCACGGACCGCTTCTTCGCCGAAGCAGAACTCAATTCTCGGCAGAAGCCGTCATCAAGCGGGCGGGACCGCTGATTCCCGGGACACGCTGAATTGCTGGCCAGTGCCAAGCGGCGCTCCGCCCCCGCTATCGCCTCCGCTGCCGCTCGCGTTACCCGCGGGGCTTCATAAGCGCAGGACACGAGAATACGCCGGATGCGCTGCTACCATAGCGCACTTGCTAACACTAACGCCGTCCCCAGTAAATCCTCCACAGCCTGTTCTAATTTTCCACGTCCGACGCAGCACAAAAGAGCTAGTCGCTTTCAGTTGTGAGCTTTCAAATTCGTTACAATGCATTTCACTCAGTATACAAAAGGTTGTCATAATGTTTGGCTATCATGTTGAAAAAATAAAGTTAAGAAATTAATGTTTCGTTCGTTTGCAGGTACGTGTTTCCAGTCATAGTAATCATAGAAATACCCGCGCCACAGTATCGTAGCAATTCGTTAGAAGACTCAAAATGACGCATCCCATTGATTGAATACAGTACCATACGATACTTTGTTTTCTGTATTTGAAGGAGAACAACGGAGCAACAATACATGGTGAGTTTTTTGAAGTGTCTGGCATCAATCCACCTCCATAAATTCCAGTCATGAGAAGCTGCACTCGTTTCCAGAGTGGTCTAACAGGTTTGAATAATGAAATACAACCTGACAGGCCATCTGAGTGGTGTCGTCCGAAGATCAGAGTACAAAAGCAAGGTGGGCAACTCGCAGGGAAACAACAGAAGACCATAGTCGCTGCAAGCCGCATAGACAAATGAGCAACGTCGGTATAGCCACGTCTCTCAGAGCTTCTCTTCGCCACCGGTGCCGCAGCGACTCGTCTGCTCGTGCTTAGGGCTGAGCAGCAAACGCTCGGCAAAGTTTTCAGTCAGTGATCGAGACGACAGATCGACTTGCGCCAGCAGAATTTGTTGTGAACATTATGTCAGGCACTTTTCAAGTGAAGAGTCTTGCAAAACTGTCTATGTCAAATGATACTTTAATATTCAGAGACAATTGTAAGTACTCTGAACAGTCTTGTGGAACTGGATTACACAGAGTTTAAATATGCGTATCTGGCGCCTGAGGTCAACCTCTGAGTCTATTTGGTCACCTGCGGGCTTGCTCCACGATCCGATGTCGGCCTGGCCAATTGTTATTCATATTTGATATTCTTCCTTCTTGTGACACGAAAATCTTTACACATGGCTAAAGATTAAAGTGAGACTAGAGTGATATTATATTCATTAAGGTTTGTTGGTTCTAAGGAAAAGACATTGATGCTTGGTGTGTAATAAAATGGTACACCTACTACAGTGTTATTCATTATATGGATGCAAGTTTCGGCATTCAGTAAACCATCTTCAGACGTTAACGGACACAGAGAGTTAACTCCAATGGTATACTCGACTCGTCGGTGGTCAACATCTATCAAATAGTTTTCACAGACTACCTGTAATAACAGTACTGTGTCTCCAACAATCAGCTACCAACTCAAATGACTTGCTAGTTGATGGCTGGAGACACATCATCGTTGCAGGTTGTCTGTGAAAACCAGATCTTACATATTCGCGTATATGACTGGAGTTAACTCTCTCAGCATCAGTTAAAGCCCCACGACGGTGTACTGAAGTACCGAAACTGGCACCCTTAAGATCGTAAGGACTGCTGTAGGTGTTCCTTTTTATTACGTATGTAAACTGCCGGCCCTCAAATCTCCAGTCAGAAGGACGAACATATAAAAAAAATTATGGTTGGTGTTCTTTAAGGTTTATATTGTTCTCAAGAAAATGGACACATATGTTTGATGTTCTTCCAACTTTGCATTGCTCTAAAGAAGAGATATACCTATGCGTAGGTTCCTTAGGAGCTTGTATTGTTCTAAAGAAAAGAGGCGTCTATACTTGAACCTTGTAACATGTTAGTGAAGAGTCTAAGGTTCACTAAATTGGTTTTAAGGATTGATAAGTAACAAGATATCTTGATAACTTTCCCAGCCTTTCCTCCGGAACCTGACTGTTAGTGTCCTTTTTCTTGGTATATTTCCTTGTTGATTATGTCATCTATATTGTAGTTAAGTGAACTGATGTATTACGTCTTACGCTGTTGTTGTTGTGGTCTTCAGTCCTGTGAATGGTTTGATGCAGCTCTCCATGCTACTCTATCCTGTGCAAGCTTCTGCATCTCCCAGTACCTACTGCAGCCTACATCCTTCTGACTCTGCTTAGATATTCATCTCTTGGTCTCCCTCTACGATTTTTATCCTCCACGCTGCCCTCCAATACTATTTTGGTGATCCTTCGATGTCTCAGAACATGTCCTACCAACCGATGCCTTCTTCTAGTCAAGTTGTGCCACAAGATCCTCTTCTCCCCAATTCTGTTCAATACCTCCTCATTACTTAGGTGGTCTACCCATCTAATCTTCAGCATTCTTCTGTAGCACCACATTTCAAAAGCTTCTATTCTCTTCTTGTCTAAACTATTTATCGTCCATCTTTCACTTCCATACATGGCAACACTTCATACAAATACTTCCAGAAACAACTTGCTGACACTTCAATCTACACTCGATGTTAACAAATTTTTCTTCTTCAGAAACGCTTTCCTTGCCCATGTCAGTCTATTTTTTATATCCTCTCTACTTCGACCATCATCAGTTATTTTCCTCCCCAAATAGCAAAACTCCTTTACTACTTTAAGTGTCTCATTTATTAATCTAATTCCCTCAGCATCACCACATAATTCGACTACATTCCATTATCCTACTTTTGCTTTTGTTGATCTTCAACTTATATCCTCCTTTCAGGACACTGTCCATTCCGTTCAACTGCTCTTCCAAGTCCTTTGCTGTCTCTGACAGAATTACAATGTCATCGGCGAACCTCAAAGTTTTTATTTCTTCTCCATGAATTTTAATACCTACTCCGAATTTTTCTTTTGTTTCCTTTACTGCTTGCTCAATATACAGATTGAACAACATCGGGGATAGGGAAAACCCTGTCTCACTCTCTTCTCAACCACTGCTTCCCTTTCATACCCCTCGACTCTTATCAATGCCATCTGCTTTCTGTGCAAATTGTAAATAGCCTTTCGCTCCCTGTATTTTACCCCTGCCACCTTCATAATTTTATAGAGGGTATTCCAATCAACATTGTCAAAAGGTTTCTCTAAGTCTACAAATGCTAGAAACGTAGGTTTGCCTTTCCTTAATCTTTCTTCTAAGATAAGTCGTAGGGTCAGTATTGCCTCACGTGTTCCAACATTTCTACGGAATCCAAACTGATCTTCCCCAAGGTAGGCTTCTATCAGTTTTTCCATTCGTCTGTAAAGAATTCGTGTTAGTATTTTGCAGCTGTGACTTATTGAACTGATAGTTCGGTAATTTTCACATCTGTCAACACCTGCTTTCTTTGGGATTGGAATAATTATATTATTCTTGAAGTCTGAGGGTATTTCGCCTGTCTCATACATCTTGGTCACCACATGGTAGAGTTTTGTCAGGACTGGCTCTCCCAAGGCTGTCAGTAGTTCTAATGGAATGTTGTCTACTCCGGGGGCCTTGTCTCGACTCAGGTCTTTCAGTACTCTGTCAAACTCGTAACGCAGTATCATATCTCCCATTTCATCTTCATCTACATCCTCTTCCATGTCCATAATACTGTCGTCAAGTACATCGCCCTTGTATAGATCCTCTATATACTCCTTCGACCTTTCTGCTTTCCCTTTTTTTGCTTAGAACTGTGTTTCCATCAAAGCTCTTGATATTCATGCAAGTGGATCTCCTTTCTCCATAGGTCTCTTTAATATTCCTATACTCAGTATCTATCTTACCCCTAGTGAGATAAGCCTCTACATCCTTACATTTGTCCTCTAGCCATCCCTGCTTAGCCATTTTGCACTTCCTGTCGATCTCATTTTTGAGACGTTTGTATTTCTTTTTGCCGGCGTCATTTACTGCATTTTTATATTTTCTCCTTTCATCAATTAAATTCAATATTTCTTCTGTTACCCAAGGGTTTCTACTAGCCCTCGTCTTTTTACCTACTTGATCCTCTGCTGCCTTCACTATTTCATTCCTCAAAGCTACCCATTCTTCTTCTACTGTATTTCTTTCCCCCATTCCTGTCAATTATTCCCTTACGCTCTCCCTGATACTCTGTACAACCTCTGGTTCTTTCAGTTTATCCTGGTCCCATCTCCTTAAATTCCCACCTTTTTGCAGTTTCTTCAGTTTTAATTTACAGTTAATAACCAATAGATTGTGGTCAGAGTCCACATCTGCCCCAGGAAATGTCTTACAATTTAAAACCTGGTTCCTAAATCTCTGTTTTACCATTATATAATCTATCTGATACCTTTTAGTATCTCCAGGGTTCTTCCATGTATACAACCTTCTTTCATGATTCTCAAACCGAGTGTTAGCTATGATTAAGTTATGCTCTGTGCAAAATTCTGCCAGACGGCTTCCTCTTTCATTTCTTAGCCCCTATCCATATTCACCTACTATGTTTCCTTCTCTCCCTTTTCCTACGCTTGAATTCCAGTCACACATGACTATTAAATTTTGTCTCCCTTCACTATTTGAATAATTTCTTTTATCTCCTCATACATTTCATCAATTTCTTCGTCATCTGCAGAGCTAGTTGGCATATAAACTTGTACTACTGTAGCAAGCGTGGGCTTCGTGTCTATCTTGGCCAAAATAATGCGTTCACTATGCTGTTTGTAGTAGCTTACCGGTGCTCCTATTTTTATATTCATTATTAAACCTACTCCTGCATTACCTCTATTTGATTTTGTATTTATAACCCTGTATTCACGTGACCAAAAGTCTTGTCGTCCTGCCACCGAACTTCACTAATTCCCACTATATCTAACTTTAACCGATCCATTTCCCATTTTAAATTTTCTATCCTACCTGCCCGATTAAAGGATCTGACATTCCACGCTCCGATCCGTAGAACGCCAGTTTTCTTTCTCCTGATAACAACGTCCTCCTGAGTAGTCCCCGCCCGGAGATCCGAATGGGGGACTATTTTACCTCCGGAATATTTTACCCTAGAGGACGCCATCATCATTTAATCATACAGTAAAGCTGCATGCCCTCTGGAAAAATTACGGCTGTAGTTTCCCCTTACTTTCAGCCGATCGCAGTACCAGAACAGCAAGGCTATTTTGGTTAGTGTTACTAGGCCAGATCAGTCAATCATTCAGACTGTTGCCCCTGCAACTACTGAAAGGCTGCTGCCCCTCTTCAGGAACCACACGTTTGTCTGGCCTCTCAACAGATACCCCTCCTTTGTGGTTGCACCTACGGTACGGCTATCTGTATCGTTGAGGCGCGCAAGCCTCCCAACCAACACCAAGGTCCGTGGTTTATAGGGGGGGGGGGGGAGGTTACGTCATATATGTCCCTTCAATCTCCTCCCTGAGCAAATTAAAGAATCCACCATTGTGCCGGCGAGTGTATTTTCGCATGGCACAACAATCTCTTTACTAAAACCCGGAAATCGCAAGAGAAGTGCAGGCCCTCTCATTCAAATAGCTCGGCGAATGGAGGTAGCAACGGAAATGCTGCGGTCGTTACTCACCAAACAATATGAGTTCTTCACCCGCCTAATCACCATGGCAGAGTTACGAGTGAATCGTGTGAAATCCCGACAGTCAAGAAAGACGAGGTGATACTGCATGCTTTGAGCCTGTCATGGGAAAGTTCTGACGTATTATACTCGTGAAGCACAAAACGACATAGAACCATTCCATCAAAACCTGGGGAAGATGAGGAAGATTTCAGACGAAACGTCGTAGGGACCTACGCCAAGTGTTGATTTTGCTCCAAAGCAGTGCATCAGCTAATTCTGCTTGGGGTACAGGAACACAATGTGCTCCTTTGGGATATCATTCTTAGCCTCAGTCCCAGTCCCCCAACTCCCCCCTCCTACACGGATCCTTCAGACATGCCACCTACTTCGTTCTCTTGATCTGATACAAAAATTGTTCCATGCCAGGCATTTTGTTTCCTGAACCTCCAAAATAGCAACTGCTACGATCAAGGCCAGCGCCAAGTCATTCACTGTTAGGAAAACTTGGTCGCATATTTAGATATGCAGTAAACGAATGACACCTAGTTTCGTGACACCTAGTTTCATCCTGGTTTTTTCGTCTGTTGTAATTAAGCAACACATGGTGTGCACGATATGTGAAACAGGGGAAATACCCTAAGACTTCAAGAAGAATATAATAATTCTAATTCCAAAGAAAGCAGGTGCTGACAGGGGTGAATATCACCGATTTATCAGTTTAATGAGCCATGGGTGCAAAATACTGACGTAATTACTGATAGAAGAATGGAAAAAATAGGTAGAAGTGGTTGGGAAGGGAGACAGGGTTATAGTTTATCCGCGTTGCTACACAATATGTACATTGAGCAAGCAGAAAAGGAAGCCAAATAAAAAATCTAAGGAGAAAATAAAGTTCAGGGAGAAGAACTAAGAACTTTGAGGTTTTCCAGTGGCATTATATTTCCGTCATAGTCAGCAGATGACCTGGAAGTGCAGTTTAAAGGATTGGACAGCGCTTGAAAGGAGGATGTAAGATGAACATTAACATACTGTAAGCAAAACAAGCGTACTGGAATATAACCGAATTAAATAAGGCGATTCTGAGACATTAAGGGTAACTGACGAGTTTTGTTATTTGGGCAGTAAAATAACTGATGATGGCATAAGCAGACAGAATATAAAATGTAGACTGGCAATGCCAAGAAACGCGTTTCTCATGATGAGAAAATTTGTTAACACCGTATGTAATTTTAAGCATTTGAGTCTTTCCTGAGGGCGTTTGTCTTGAGGGCAGCATAGCAAGGAAGTTATACAAAGACGATAAACGGTTTACGCAACCATACACGCTTTTGAAATGTGATGCTACAGAATAGGCTAATGCTGAAGACTGTGTGGGTAGATGGCATAACAAATGAGAATATACTAAACAGAATAGGGAGAACAGAAATTTGTGGTATGACTTGACTAAAAGAAGGCATCGATTGATAGAATATGCTCAGACATCAAGGAGTCGTCAATTTAGTGCTAGACGGAAATGTGTCTGGTAAAAATTGCATTTATTGAGAGCTAAGGAGTCTTGCGCAGTATTGTAGCGGGGAAAGGAGCATCAAACCAGTCTTCGGACTGACGATCACAACAACATCACTTAAAACTTTATGACTATCCCGCTTCAGTTCTCGGAGGGGAGGATTTATTCATCGTCCCCAGCATTTTTTGTGAGCATAAAGAGATGATTCGTGTAAACCTTTTCCCTTGAAGTTGTTGTATTTTCTCTGAGAAACCGTAACGGGCAAGCCAGATACTTGAGTCTGGTTCTTTCTGCTATTGCGCCTGAGAATTAAAAACTGTGCAGTTGAATCCTGGTTTTGTTAGGATTTAGGCGGAATATAATCAGTTCTTTGAAACACGACGGATGTATATAGTCTATGCACTATGTTCATCAAGGATAAACAGATGTACAGAAGACAGTCTACATCACACTTAGTTAAATTTTCTGTCTGCTTACTGCCAACATAGACCACCTTCACATCTCACAACAAAATACTGGACTTTTGCTATTACCAGCATCTTGTATTCGAATGTTAAATCTGAAGATGGCCTAATTCCGCCGAGCCAGTCTTAACTGTTAATAAAACGTGATATTGACTATTTTGTTCGTTGAATAATAAAAGATCACAGACATCTCCTATGACAAACTGTCCTTTTGCTAAAATATGTATTTTCGAGTGAAACAATAGGCAGGGAAATTGAGATTATGATGATATCATTAGATATACAGTACAAACTCAGCTTGCACTGGAAACCGATCGTCGTTTTCGGAAAGGAACCATCTCTGTTTTCTCCTCAGTTTATTAAAGGAACAACGTAAACGAGAAATCTGAAAATGAGTTGAAACTATTTTGTCCCCAACGTAATCCTAACGCTTTCATTAGTAGGCAGTTTCGTTAATTTGGTACTTCGACTAATAACGTTCACAGTAGTTCCAAATAAGTTGTATACATGGATTTTCATGGCTCGTTGATACGTCTTTCTCAAGGAATTTGCTGTCTCCTGCAATGTTGGGTTTCATACTTCCAAAATCCAATATGCAATATGTCGTCACACACACACACACACACACACACACACACACACATACACACGCAGCAAAGTAGTTAGGCGAATAAGTTGCTTGGAGGGAAGAAACATTCATCGAATGAAGTAAGATAATATATTTTGTACAGCCTAATAAACAAACAACTTTTCTATGAAAACAGAGATTTAGGAATCTAGCAGGACAACATTCATTGTGCTCGTTGGTCACCAGTCCTGGAATGCGCTTATTTTACGCCCAGAGTGCAGTTTTTGAGGAACTTAATGACAACTGTGATCTCGATCACCTGACATGAATAGCACAGATCATTGAATGCTCTCAGAAATCAATCAGCGATCTGGTTCACTCGCTTCAGAGTTTAGATACGACGTAACACGCGGACATCATAACACCGTCAGCCGTCCCGGAAAGAGCTATATTGCAGCTCGGAGTACACACAATCCATCTTGACATTTGTCGTGCTATATCGAAATGACTTCCATTTTGTTCATTTCAATCGTATGGCAGCCTGCTCTGTGAAATTTCGGTTTCTTTCAGTACTGACTCTTAAAGAGTCCTGAGCTCTGGCTAAGAATCAACATATTCTTTACTTAATGTTTACAAACTATACAGTGCTAGTTGTTTTTATTTGATTTACTGAATCTCCTAAAAAACAAAAACTAATATTATGTACAATAACAAAATATTAGACTGTGTGCTACATTCTTAAGTTACACTATACTCACGATTTCAGTAACATTAATTCACCTGACTGGTCAGATATATTACGTCTGTCTATGGGGTCTGTTAAACATGTAACGGGAATTTTGCAGTTTATTATATTTGATTAGTCCAGTTTGCGCACTTTTTTTTTACTTTGTTATCTGAAACGTACGAGTAGAGTGTTTGCCATGTTGGACATTTAGTGTGTTTCAATTTTCGAGCAGGTTCCATGTGTTTTAGTTGTATCGCTGATTATTTATTTTGTATTAGAATGAGCCATAGTGTTAAATTCTGCAAATAGTAAAACTGATTATCATCTAATAGATTGTCAATTTTCTTCTCAATTCTTCTGTATATTGTTTCCGTCAGCAACTTTGATGCCTGAGCTGTTCATCTGATTGTGCGATAGTTCTAGTACTTGTCGGTCCTTGCCATCTTCGGAATTGTGTGGCTGACATTTTCCGAAAGTCTGATAGTACGACGCCAGTCTCATAGATTCTACAGACCAAGTTGAATAGTCGTTTGGTAGTCACTTCCCTCAAAGATTTTACAGAACCCTGACGTAATATTATCCAGCCCTTCTGCCTTATTTGAATTCAAGTCTTAGCCGTTATATGTCCTCATATACTTTCTCCATACATTCTTATTCCGCTTGCGACGTCAACGTGTAGTGCTGAATTACTTATTATTGTTGTCGGCATTGATTTACTTTCGATTCTGATGAGAGCAGCCATATTTCTGAACAGTAACTCACGCTCTGCCCTACTTTCTTATCCATAACGAATCCTTCTCCCTTTATACCAGTTGTTGCTGCTGTTGATATTACCCTATATTCGTCTGATCACAAATCCTTATCTATTCCATTTCACTTCACTGACTCCCGCTACATCTTGATTGAGCCCTAGCTTTTGCACTTTCAGACTTTCTAGCTTTCCTACCACGTTAGAACCTCTGACATTCCATACCCGCCCCGCAGAACATCACCCTGTCGCTAGTTTTTCAATCTTTATCTCATAGTCACCTCCCCTTTGATAGTCCCCTCATGGAGATTCGAATAGAGGACTCGTCCTGAATCTTTTGACAACGGAGAGACCTTTATGATAATTTTTCAATTACAGACTACATGTCCTGTGGGAACATTTGGTGTGTCTTTAACGATGTGGTTTCCACTGACTTCTGCATCGCCAAGCCGTTGGTTGGTGCTATGTCTTCCGCCATTTTGGGTCAGTTTCGCACCACATGATCAACAGAGCGCCCTGAAAAACTGTAGCTAACCCGTTGCTTTGACAATGTCGTTGGCAGAACGAAGGTTACCTCTGACGCCAGAAGTCTTCGGCCGCCACTGCTGGTAACTGTTGTACAAAGTTTAAGCAGGGGATAGGTTCGAACGCGGGACCAAAGAAGTTTGATTACTAGCGAATAACCTGTCCCTACAAGCAGAGATGAGACTACAAGCTCTATTCCAAAGATTGAGTTCCAGAAGTATTTCCGTGATCGGAAAGTGTGCTGGCGTTAAGTATATAATGAGGAATGTTTTCATCGTGATAACACTGACGTGGACGAATAAATAAATTAACTTCAAAAAAAGTTCCCATTATTTCGTGAACACACTTTGTACATCAATTAGTTCCCGCTGGAATACAGTTAAGAAAAACTGATTAGAATCACTCGTCTTCCATTGATAAATGGCTTAACAACAGTTCAGATGACTAGAAAATACATTATTTATACATGAAATTAGTTAACTACTTACGAAACTGTGTATTAATTTATACTTACCAGTTTCGCTATGATTGTTCATTAGTGCAATAGAAACTAGTATGAGATACGCTCTTATTTCTGCATTTTTGGCCATGAAGCTCGTGGGTTTTACAAACATAAATTGTACCAAATTTCCTGCCTTCAATGTGCCATCACCATGCCCCGCTAACACAGCACGCACAAAAGAAAAAATAAATAACGCTGTGTTAGCTCTGTAAACACGCACGGCTGACACAGGCTCTCCGCTCACACGAAAGGTCGAATGTTCTGTGTGCTAAACGGGTTACGGTTAGAACACAGACGGAGAGCTAACAAGGACTCTGGATCTGTGGGAAGATAAAACATTTCAGGGGAATATTTTTAACTGCAATGGTACGTCTGCAATAAAAAAATCATAAAAATAAAAAATTAGAAATTACTGTTGCTGCACAGTTATGATTGCGATAATTATAATTTAGATGTCCCTAGATTGAAGTAATTCACTATTACATCGAAAAAATTAGACAAAATAGAAAAAGTTTACTTATTATGGTAGAGCAATTGTTAAGCATCATTAAATAATTAGGAGAAGCGATTATTCGTAATCGCATTTACTGTGCCACCGACCCACGTGCATTGTCTTACGTTCATTGTGAAACAAGTGTTAAGAGACGGATAACATCCCAGTAAGGTGTTGCACATTCGCGCTGTAATGGTGATCGAGTTTATACATTCATGAATAGTGTTTACAGATAGATTTGTCAAAAGAGTTCACGTAATAACAGGCAGCCACAGAAGCCTTGGCTCCTAAGCTCCAACATACCTGTTCTGACGTTAGAAGAGAGCACATTTTACGCCGACTAACTAAACATTTACTGTACACAGCCGAAAGGGGAAGTATTATCCACACCAAACATGTCGGAGTAAATATCAGTTTCATCTACCACATATGCACAAACACAAATACACACACACACACACACACACACACACACACACACACACACACACACGTGCGGAGAGAAAAAGAGCAAGAGAGGAAGACCCTGAGGCGGCTGTAATTTTTGTTAGTAGAGTTCCTCTAGCTGAATCCGCGAAACAGCATGCACTGGAATATAAAATTAACAAGCAGTAGTAGTCAGCAGAAAGGCTAATGAGCTTAAACTAGCTTGAATCCCGTGAATAAAACTTCTAATTAATATTACTTTTCAGTTGTTTAGAGATCTTGGTGTATAATTGTGTGACTTTTTCGACAGAAGTTACAAATCCTTTGTATCACAAGGTTCCTTTTTCCTCCCATACAAAGGACAAATTTCTTTCCATCAGAGATATGAAAGCTGAAGTGCTTTGACAGCCATTACTACATGTTTTCTACTGGTGTAAAGGCTTCATTATTTCTTGAAACGAAGAGCTAACTTTCCTAGATGTGGTCCAAAGAGCAAATTACCACAGACTGTGTCTCCTCTAATATTGCCCTATTAGCTACAGTACTTCTTTCCTCGGGCGTAATAGTCCTTCATCAAACAGTGCTAGGTGACAGCTAAAGATTTCATTTCTAAATTTCTTACATCCGCGTCGTCAGAAACTACGCCTACTACGTACACTTGTGTGCAAGAATTAATGATGAAAGTAAATTTCCGATGATTTGTCACTGCCAAGTAACGTAGCTCAATTAAACTTGGATCTTACATAAAAAGAACTGATACAGTACAGTATACAAGGTAACTGAAATAAATAGGCTGTGAGACTAACAGAAATGACAGTTTTATTCAATGAAGCAGTTACACACAAATCACCATGATTTATGATGGTCCTCCGGACGTTACAAAGTACTTAATATGGTGTGTGGTCACCATAGACGGCAATACACGCTCTGCAGAGTGCTCCCATAAGGTTGTTAGGGCGTTCCATGACTCCACCAGCGCAGTTCACACATGCTGGATGGTCGATGGTGAGCATCGACTTCCTGCAGTAAGTGTCCCCAGATCATCCCACTCGTGCTCGATGAGATTGAAGTCGGGAGAAGGTGCAGGCCAATCGAATCGCCGAATATCCTCTCGTTCCCAGAGCTCCTCTACTTGCGCTGTTCGATGGCTTCGCGTATTGTCATCCATGGGTAGTATGCATGACTGAAAAGACGATCGGAGGGAAGGAGTACAATGTCACAGTAACGTTGACCGGTAAGTGTAACGTGTTCAAGGAACTGGTACTCAAAACACCCAGGAAACATTAGGCCTCTCCAGACCGTATCACCTACCTCACCAAAATTATCATGTTCGACCATGTTTATTACATGCTCCCATCTTTCGCCGTATGAGGGTACGTTCAGAATCAGACCTCATTCGAAAAGAGCACGCTGTCCCCATCCCTCTCTTGGTCCAGTCCCTATGCCCTTAGCGCCATTTTGGCCGATGAGCAGGTGTAAACGGGTAATAGTTCACCCTCATAAGGTGAGAGGTGGAAGCACCTAATGCACCCACGAACATTATCGAACAAGATCGTTTTGATGGTCCAGGTGTTTTGGCTTGGCCAGGGATACTTTTGCTTGGGTGAACTGACCTTGGAGAAAAGAGCAGATTTTAGACAGACGGGTGGAGTATTTTAGTGAACTACTGAATTCAGAATCGGATAATGAAAGTGGGGTAGATGCCGGTGTGGGACAAGAGGTAGAGCATCAAGTAAACAGAGATGAAGAGCACCAGGGATCAGTAGCAGAACCCACACTCGAAGAAGTTAAAGTTAGTATCAAGACTCTTAAGGACAAAAAGCTCCGGGAGAAATGATGAAATATGGCGGAGAAAAACTAGTAAGGGTTTTTCATGAGATTATAGTGGACATATGGCGGAAAGAAAAACCGCCGAACAGTGGAGTACAGCAATAATCTTCCCTTTACATACGAAACATGACAAAGGTAACTGGGGGAATTATAAAGGAATTGCACTACTCTGTATAGTATATATTAGTATTAGGAAAAATCATGACTGGGCGGTTATGAACATACTTAGGTAGTATCTAGGAGACTACCAGTGTGGTTTCAGTACTAACAGATCCACTACAGACCATATTTTCACTATCAGACGGATCCTTGAAAAATTTTATGAGTACAACATCGATGTCCACCAGCTGTTCATTCAAACAAGCTTATGATAGTATCAAAAGTGATCAACTTTGGAAGGCAGTGCAAGAGCCAGGCGTCCCTAAAAACTGATAAGATTGGTTCAGATGACTTTGAGAAGAAGCCGGCCGTTGTCGCCGAGGGGTTCTAGGTGCTTCAGTCTGGAACCGTGCGACCGCTACGGTCGCAGGTTCGAATCCTGCCTCGGGCACGGATGTGTGTGATGTCCTTAGGTTAGTTAGGTTTGAGTAGTTCTAAGTTCTAGGGGATTGATGACCTCTGATGTTAAGTTCCATAGTGCTCAAAGCCATTTGAACCATCTGACTTTGAGAAGAACAGCATGCAAAGTAAATATCCTGGGAACTTTATCAAAGGCATTTGATGTTAACCAAGGACTGCGGTAGGGTGATGTGCTCTCCATTATTCTGTTTAATGTCGCCTTGGAGAGTGTAATCGAAAAGACACAAAGTAACAACCCTAGGGGGACACTGTTTAATAGAGTGACTCAGGAGCTTGCATGTGCGCATGATATTGTTTTGCTATCCAGGAGGTAACAGGACCTGGAAGAAAAGGTTGAAAAAAGTAGAACGATCCGGTGTGGAGATGTGGCTGACCATTAATCAATCAAAGACCAAGCATATGTTAACATCTAGGAAAATATTTAGTGAAGGAGTAAGAGGCATGACTTTGAATGGAAAAGAATATGAACGCTGTGAGAGCTTTAAATATCTTGCGTCACTGGTAACTGAGAACAATGATATGAGAGAAGAAATACATGTAAGGATTGCAGGTGATAACAGGAGTTACTTTGCACTGGTTAAAGTGTTTAAAGCAAGGAGCCTTAGTAAGAATATGAGGCTGAGGGTGTATTGTACGGTAGTTAGACCTGTGGTGATGTATGGTTCGGAGACCTGGACTATGACACAAAACGATGAAGATATCTTTCTGAGATGGGAAAGGAAGGTACCTAGGAAAATCTAAAGGCCAGTGAATGATAGGAATTTTTGGGGAATCAGAACCAATAAGGGAATCTGAGAGTTGTACAATCAACCAGATATCGTGACTGACATAAAGAGTAGTAGACTACGGTGGTTGGGACATGTAGAAAGAATGGTGGAGAACAGCACAGTCAAGAATGTTTTCATAGAAAAACCTGGGGGATGCCGTATAAGGAGCAGACCAAGGACCACATGACTAAACAATGTGGAAGAGGACTTTAGAAGAATGGGAGTGAGAAGATGGAGAGCAAGGCAGCCAGCAGAGAAGAGTGGGTGGAGGTAGTCCAGGAGGCCAAGGCCCTACGAGGGCTACAGCACCAAGGAGTAGTAGTAGTAATAGTAGTAGTAGTACTGACCTCCAAATTCTTGAACACAGCAAACTCGCCGCTCAAATGTAATTGTGATACAGTATTCCTTCCATATGAGAGTTACTTAGGGATGCATTCGGCCATGAACTTCATTTGTATCGATGACAATGCGCAACAGCATCGAGCTCTTGGAACGAGAATATATTCGGTGAATGAACGGGCCTCACCGTCCCTCCCTACCTAAATCCCATCGAGCAAGTGTGGCATGCGTTGGGCAGACGTACTGCAACACGTGGACATGCACCAACGACCATCCAAGAGGTGCCAGCCACGCTGGTAGAGGAATGGAATTCCTTACCACAAAAATTCCTTAGCAACCTTGTAGGCAGTCTGAGAGCACCTAACGCAGCAAGCACTGCCATCCCTACTGATCACAAACCCTGTTAAGAACCGTGTTACCCCTTTTGTACAAAGCGCAGGGGACCATTATAAATCAGGTGAATTCAGAACTGTCGTCCTTCAAAAAAGTGTCAATTTTTTTCTTCTCGTTGGGTATTCCAGTTACCTATACTGCAGCATATCTTTCTGTGCACGGTCCAAGTTTCGTCCTTAAGTTCTGAACACCATTTTATTCCATTATGCCCTAAAATGAACTAATGCTAAGCTTTTAAAACTACAGAAGCTCCTTCTCACTGTCTGTTTGTACATCCATGCACAGTCATTGTCCTTAATGACTTGCGAGAAATTTTAAACACTTGTTATCCCTCATTTTATGTGTCTCTCCACGTGAATTTTTTGCTACGTATTGTAATTTCTATGCCACATCATAAAAAATGTCAAATGATAATATATTCCGAAGTATTTCCAGTGTCTGTTATCCCCTGTGGCTATGAGAATGTCCTATGACAGTCATGCAGAATATAAAAGCATGTCGTATGATAAAACGTGTCAAGAAAAATGTTAATTTTTATATGCAGGCATTTGATAAACGTGGTGCATGTTGGGATCATTAGAGACGGAACAGAAGCTTGGCTCGTGTCAAAGATGGTAAAGAAAATGAACCGTCCCCTTTCACAGGAAACATCCCGGATTTTACCTGAAGAAATTTAGGGAAATCACGGAAAAACTTAAATCTGGACGACACGACTTGAATATGAACTGTCGTCCTCCCGAATTCGAACCCAGTGTGCCAACCGCTGTGTCATGTTGAGTGGTAGAAATATTATTACCTGATTCTCGTTCTTGAACTTGAAAGTCGGTTGATTAAAGTTTCAAGCTATACCTAGACTCAGTGCGAACGAATTGTATCAATTGATTTGATTTAAAGTTTTCTATGCTGCTCTGCGACTTTTTTAAACAATCCGTTACCTTAAATCTTTCTTTATAATATTTCTGTTTGCTTTTTAATGTTACCATTCTTCCAAAAAACGATTTAGATCTAATAAGTTATCGCCAGCTTCATTTTAGTAATTAAACGAGTTATTACACAACATTGCGAGATGTAGGATTGGACAAAAATACGGAAACACTTCGATAAAATGGATGGTTGAATATAAATGCAGATGCTAGCCAAGGCTTCAGGTAGCACTGTGGTATTTGGCCTCGAACGGCACCTGGGCAGTGTCCGTAATACGTTGGGTGGGTAGTTGTCATAACAGTATCCTGTATGGTATGTCGGAGCTAAGCGAATTTGATCACGAGAAAATCGCTGGTACTCGAATGGCAGGTGTTTCCCCCAACCAAGGTAACCGATGTGTTTGATGTTTCAAAAGGTAGCGCATAGAAGGTTTGTACCAAATACAGAAAATGCTGATAAACATTGTCCGCTAAGTCACAAGTGTGTGTTGAGTGATCGTGACAGACAGTCCCTGAAATGGATTGTGACGAAAAATAAGAGGACAACAGCGGCAAAAGTCGCAGCAGCACTGAATGTAGGATCCCCTCTGCACCAACGCAACACGAATGCAGTTCCTTTAGCAAGGAATTCCAAGGTAAGCTGGAATTACAGAATCACTCAACCAGTGATGCAAATGCCTGTAACAGGAAAACGTAGTGCCGGAGCCATAAAATATGAATTATGGCGTAACTGAAGAAAGTCATTTGGTGAGTGAAAAATGTTGCACACTGTTTCCAGCTTCTGGCTTAGTGTACGTCCAAAGAGTAAAACGTGGTGGGGATTCGGTGACGATTTGAACAGCAATATCGTGATATTTCACAGTACACGTGGGTACTCTACAAGATCGCATTACTGCTAAGGATTATGTGACCATTTTTCCCGATCGGCTCCCATCTTTTGTACAATGTTTTTCTCCGATAGCGCTGCTATGTTGAAAGACAACAGGGCCTGTAGTGATACAAATTTGTAATTTGTGGTAAGACATTATTGGACCAAACTGCTTATATCGTATATCAAAAATAGTTCAAATGACTCTGAGCATTATGGGACTTAACATCTGTGGTCATCAGTTCCCTAGAACTTAGAACTACTTAAACCTAACTAACCTAAGGACATCACACACATCCATGCCCGAGACAGGATTCGAACCTGCGACCGGAGCGGTCACGCGGTTCCAGACTGAAGCGCCTTTAACCGCACGGCCACACCGGCCGGCATATATCGTCTATCCCTAAGCTTACACACTACTTAACTTAAAATAACTTACGCTATGGAGAAAACACACATCCATGCCCGAGGGAGGACTCGAACCCCCCGACGGGGCGAGCCGCGCGAACCGTGACAAGACGCCACAGAATGAGCGGCTATCCCGCGCGGCATCTCTACTAAGATAACTTGCATAATCCAGGACCGGCTTTGTGAACACGAGGATGAATTATCGCATAACCCTGGCCACCACAGTCAACAGATCTCAATATTATTCAGTTTTCCTGGTGAACTACCCTACCACGGTTTTATTGCACTTGGCCTCCCGTGGCCTTAGCATTACAGTAAAGGAGAACTACATAAGTTTTCTCCGCCGTCGTATACACTGTGAAAGTCCGGATAGCTTCCAGCGCGACAAGTGTCTAGTCGTTAGAACAGCAGAACACATTCTGAAAGACTACAAGGGCACAGGTAAACACACAAGCCGACAGAAGCACCCTCGCTCCCAGGTGCAACAATATTATGGTCGAGTAATACTTCGGAGGGAAGGGTAAGTGATCGCTAGACACCTCCTCAACTTGTTACTGTATTGCAGCAAGAATGGTGTAAGATTTCCTTGAAAACCATACAGGACCTGTATTTATCTTCCGAGGCGACTGGAATCTATTTTGAAAACCGATGCCTTTCCTACACCGTACCAAACATGCTAATGTGTCGTATTTTCGGTGTTTCCATATTTGTGTCCACTTCCTGTATGCTCGTCGTGTGCTATATAACGGAATCATTCCAACAGACACCTGCAGTGTCATAAGAAATCTACGGGAAACTTAAATAAAGGTGCTTGAGTATGGAGGATTTAGTCCCTATCTTCCTTATATGAGTCCATTACTTCAATATTTGCTCGAATTAATCCGGCCGAACATTCAGATTTCGTCTCTATGATCAAGACAACAAAGGGTTTATGTCGATAGTCAAAAGACTTAGCAGCGGCACACGAAAAGTTCATTCGGGTTTCGTGTTTTATTTGTTAAACACGAGATCTGAATTAAGAGAAGAATAGTTTAATCAATATTCATTACGATTTTGAGTGTTGACAGAAGATATATAATTTTTTTGTCTCTACTTCCAGACAGAGGTACAGTAGTATTACTACATCTTGAACCGTTTCAGCTGTATGAGAACGTCATATTCAGATCGAAGTCTCGCATTAATCTCTTATTCTTGTTGAGGACTATAAGTAGTTTGTCATTTAGTAAATAATCCATATCGTGAGTAGGACCTCTCTCACATCTGTGGATGTCGTCCATTATGTTTTAATGCAGTGTAGTGACAATGAGTCGTTAAAATAGATCTTATAATACTTCACTTGTGTGAGCGTGGTGTCCATAGGCCCTTTTAATTATTGAAGGTATTTTAAAACCAAATTTTAAGCATATTTCATTTCATACCATAGGTGCTGCTTTATTTCAATAAAGAGAAACGCTTCTGGTGATAAAAATACGCGTTTACTTAGAGTTGAAAAGACGGAGTTAAAATACCTTCAATAATCAAGATCTCGAAATAGTCATTTGCTGTAGCCATACTGCCCGTAAAATGTAGTAGCCATCACATGAGCAGTTTTTGATACTGACTTAGCTTACTTTCTTTTGGTAAAGACCTCAAACTGATTAATTTCCTATGTTACTGCCGCTCTGTTTGTTCAAACACAACATTAAAGCTTCACCTGTAGTCGCTGTTAAGTGCTCCTGAAAGTAAACTATCCACGTAAGGATCTGCGACACAGTGAAGCGGCTTAATCCTCCTAATCCCACGTGTGAAGTTTTGACGCACGTAGTCGCATTCACAAGCGCCGTTACGCTGCCGCATCCATCAACGTGCTCTCGCATCTTGTAGACTTAATTAATGCATTGTGGAACGACAGGACAATGTGCGCGTAACTGACAAGCAAATCTCTCTGCCACGGATGCCCCGACTGCATTCTCATATAAGGTCTACTCTTGTTTTCGCGTTTTGTTCACGTGCTGTCATTTAAGCTCAGGGAATCGTTTATTTAGTGCACAGCTGACAAGTTATTGGTAGGCTGAGACTACTCTACCTTCTAATCGTATTTGTTGATATGGTTTAATTTTTCATTCTGTTAAATAAAATCGTTCGTATTTAACATTCATCAAAATTAAAAAGTCAGTCCTCAACTGATAATAAAACTTTAATAGCTTACCTTCCTTCAGTTGGCTCCCTGTACGTAGTAATTAAGTTATATTTTTATATAACTATTTGCTTAATGCTTATGTTAATGATTTTGTATGATTTCATAAGGTTTAACGTACACTTCCGCGCCCACTGTTTGTTGCCTTCCCTCCATACCCTACATACGACTGCCGATTTGACACTTTCTTGTTTTCTACTCATCGCACATATGTGTTTATTGCGATGTAACTCTATTTACTGATTCTGTAACGAAGGTACGTTGCGGTTCCTAAGCGTAACTGTTTTACTTCTGCCATTCAATCTTTGAACTTTTGTTTGTAACATAAATGCTTTACATATCTATACTTGCTAATTCTTTGTACGACACTGATTCTTATTTTGACGTTGTCTTAAGAATTATTTTAGCGTATTTCACTTCTTAAGCTGGCAGTTTAATTTGTTGAGACGAGCAAAGAGAAACAAATAAGGTTTCTTGTCCATCTGACGACTGACCTATTATTTTAGTTGAACTACTGTGCTGCTGCTGAGCTATAGCTATGAACAACATCACTAGCTACGATCATAACTGAATTATATTGTCACGTAGAAGTAGGTGTAATCAGCTGAATGAGGAATACTAACTTCACTTAACGAAGGTTTATTCAGCACTTGCACATACAAGAGGGCGGAGCGAATTACTTCCGGCCAGAACACAAACAGTATATAGGGTGTTACAAAAAGGTACTGCCAAACTTTCAGGAAACATTCCTCACACACAAATAAAGAAAAGACGTTATGTGGACATGTGTCCGGAAATGCTTAATTTCCATGTTTGAGCTCATTTTAGTTTCGTCAATATGTACTGTACTTCCTTGATTCACCGCCTGTTGGCCCAATTGAAGGAAGGTAATGTTGACTTTGATGCTTGTGTTGACATGCGACATTGCTCTACAGTACTATCATCAAGCACATCAGTACGTAGCATCAACAGGTTAGTGTTCATCACGAACGTGGCTTTGCAGTCAGTGCAATGTTTACAAATGCGGAGTTGGGAGATGCCCATTTGATGTATGGATTAGCACGGGGCAATAGCCGTGGCGCGGTACGTTTGTATCGAGACAGATTTCCAGAACAGAGGTGTCCCGACAGGAAGACGTTCGAAGCAATTGATCGGCGTCTTAGGGACCACGGAACATTCCAGCCTATGACTCGCGACTGGGAAGACCTAGAACGACGAGGACATCTGCAATTGACGAGGCAATTCTTCGTGCAGTTGACGATAACCCTAATAGCGTCAGAGAAGTTGCTGCTGTACAAGGTAACGTTGACCATGTCACTGTATGGAGAGTGCTACGGCAGAATCAGTTCTTTCCGTACCATTTACAGCGTGTGCAGGCACTACCAGCAGCTGATTGGCCTCCACGGGTACACTTCTGCGAATGGTGCATCCAACAATGTGTCAATCCTCATTTCAGTACAAATGTTCTCTTTACGGATGAGGCTTCACTCCGACGTGATTAAATTGTAACTTTTCACAATCAACATGTGTGGGCTGACGAGAATCTGCACGCAATTGTGCAATCACGTCATCAACACAGATTTTCTGTGAACGTTTGGGCAGGCATTGTTGGTTATGTCTTGATTGGGCCCCATGTTCTTCCACCTACGCTCAATGGAGCACGTTATCATGATTTCATACGGGATACTCTACCTGCGCTGCTAGAACATGTGCCCTTACAAGTACGACACAACATGTGGTTCATGCACGATGGAGCTCCTGCACATGTCAGTCGAAATGTTCGTACGCTTCTCAACAACAGATTCGGTGACCGATGGATTGGTAGAGGCGGACCAGTTCCGTGGCCTCCACACTCTCCTGACCTCAACCCTCTTGACTTTCATTTATGGGGGCATTTGAAACCTCTTGTCTACGCAACCCCGGTACCAAATGTAGAGACTTTTCGTGCTCGTATTGTGGACGGCTGTAATACAATACGCCATTCTCCAGGGCTGTATCAGCGCATCAGGTATTCCATGCGACGGAGGGTGGATGCATGTATCCTCGCTAACGGAGGACATTTTGAACATCTCCTGTAACAAAGTGTTTGAAGTCACGCTGGTACGTTCTGTTGCTGTGTGTTTCCATTCCATGATTAATGTGATTTGAAGAGAATTAATAAAATGGAAAGTAAGCGTTTCCGGACACGTATCTACATAACATATTATCTTTCTCTGTGTGTGAGGAATCTTTCCTGAAAGTTTGGCGGTACCTTTTTGTAACACCCTGTATATATAGCTACAGAACATTCCAGTGCAATGATTCTTGACATTTGTGGATGCTTCTAGAATGTACTCGAACCGAATACAGAAATTAAAATTGTATAGTCTAGGTGAGTTTTGAACTCACGACCCTCCATGCAACCACTACACCACGGTCCTACTGAGCGACAATGTTATTGTGCCTTAAACCTAGAATCGTAAAGTGGAGTAAACGTTAATTCCTACTAATCCGCCGGTTTGAGTGGCCGAGCGGTTCTAGGCGCTACAGTCTGGAACCGCGCGACCGCTACGGCCGCAGGTTCGAATCCTGCCTCGGGCATGGATGTGTGTGATGTCCTTAAGTTAGTTAGGTTTAATTTGTTCTAAGTTCTAGGCGACTGATGATCTCAGAAGTTAAGTCGCATAGTGCTCAGAGCCATTTGAAGCATTTTTTTTTTCATCGGTTTTAAAATCCTGTTACCACGTATAAAATTAATTCTTTGGATATGGCTTGTTGCTCATCTCATCTTTCCTGCAGTACAAGAATTTCGATTTGAATTTCAGTAGAAGTCATTCTGAAAGCTTCTTTTTTCTTAGCGACATCACTGACCTGTAACGAATTTGGGACGGCTTTTTATGTACAAGCATTTATATTCGTTCCTCAATATAGTCTACTCGGAATATTTCAAAACGTTGTCATCCCCAGCCTGTGCAGAAGTGCCGTCGATTTTCCCTTCGGACAGATCGCAAGATTATTTTCATTGCTAAAAGCTGTTACACTTAAACTAGACTTACAGGTTTTGATCACATTTTCGCAGCATAAGGACTCAGACTGATGTCAAAGACAAATCTTCAATTCACGTTCAGCTTTCGAAGTCAAACGTTCATAGCTATTGTTTGTTTTTCTCCGATCGTTGCAGCTGGAGTACTTCACTTGAGTAAATCCAGAGGAAATGTAGTAATTTTTCTGCAAACAGAAGATAGGAGTTTTGATATTTTAGTTGGTAAAAATACACATTGTGTGTGGAAGGTACTATCTCAGGTTATATGTTGAAAAAACTGAATGTCGAGTGTTGGCAATAAGCATACATCACAGCAAACCCAACCAGAGTGACCTCTGAGTTGTGAGATATTGAAAGTTGTAATTGTTTCACAGTGGTCAAAGACACTGCTTATCGCAGATGTTAGCCTTTTATCACGTCACATTTGAAAGCAGGTAAAAAATTAACTCAACTCATATCACTGGCAGTGGCATGGCACACGGTAAGTCAAAAGCAGATACTGCACGTGTCACGGTAAAGCGCTGACGTGCCCGTAGGAAAACAGCCAGCGGCGGCAACAAGTTGCATTTCCTTTGTAGATACAGTATGAACACCGGAAAATTGACGCAGTGTTTACAAACGAGAAGAAGAAAACGTGAGCTAACACTGTCAATATACGAATCGTAAGCCACGATTAACAAACTGCGTGAAATAGGTCGCCATATCTGAGCTCCCACAGACCTGTCAGCGATGTCCACAAGTTCAGCTCAACTACTCGAAACATGTCTGGTGCATAGAAACAAACATGTCACAACTAAGGATTACAAAGATACTACAATGGTGGCTCCAAAAACGAGTATATGCCTCGAATTTTACTAGAACATACATTTTAAAAATCGAATAATAAACAAAAACCAATTCAATGTAGATTTACTAACATCGTTTATGATTTTAGATGAGATGGTGTATTAATTTAGACCTGTGGTTACTTTGGTTGACAGCTACAGGACACATACAATGTAAAATAAAAGGTAAAGTGTACACACAATTTGAATGTCAGCAAAATCTGATGAATCATATTCCTTAACTAAAAATGACATGATGTATTTCACCAAAATAATAAAACATCCACAGAGTCTGACAAAACTCTGGTGAAACATGTTTGGGTGATAAGACCTAACAAATATTCGACTACTTACAAAAAGGAGGGCCCATCCTTAATTCATTTTTATTTTTCTGCAAGCATGGTAACTGAGCTCAGAGTCCAATATGATCGCTTCCGTTCATGTAATCATGTCTTACATACACATAAGTCAACGACCACAATGAACGAAAAACGTAAGGCGCACAAGAGAAATATAATTCACCATCAAATAAAGTACCTTCTTTTTCATGTACCAGTCACAACATCGCTGCACATGAGAGACATATAGACTACAGAATGAGAAACGTGTGTCGCATTTCAGTTATGCATACATTTAAAAAACGGGTACTACAGCGGAACTGTAGAAAACTGATAACTTTGCAAAATAAACACTGAACGATGGCGATTTTGTTTGAATTGCACTCTGAGACAAGCGTGGTTTTGGGCAATGGGTGCGATGCTAAACCACTTGTGCCCCGAGTGTGTCATGTACAAGAACGCATGGAACTATTACAGACACACATCGCCATCACACACTGCAAGGGCCCATGGCTGAGCCATTATTGTGCATTAAACTGTCGACTGCAGCCGTTCGGACGATATGGTGGTCGTTTTCAGCCGTGGTCGCATTGTTTGCTCCACTATCCTCTCGACATTCATCTTCTATCCACTGGTTCCACATACGCATCACTGTCGTAGCTACATGTACTGTACGAGCAGAAATATCATGGTGTGATATCTCGTATGATATAAAGAGAATTTAAAACTGTCCCTCACACTTCACGAAGCGACTCAGGCTTTATGTTTGTCACGAAATTCCCACCTACACCTGTCTCCTGCACATCCCTTCTCCCCCCCCCCCCCTTCATACCATACTCAGTACTCCACTGAGGCTCTCTCATTTTAGTATGGAACTTCCTACTCCGAGAAGAATCATGTGACCTGGCCCAGAATCAAATTTTCACTCTGCATCGGAGCGTGTGCTGATATGAAACTTTATGGCAGATTAAAACTCTGTGTCATACCAAGAATCGGGATTTGGGTCTTGGCTTTTAATGACAAGGGTTCTATCGTTGAGCTACCCAAGAACGGCTCACGACCCGTTCTCATTGCTGTACTTCCGGTTGTACCTCATCTCGTAACATCCAGAGTTCAGAGAAGTTGTTCTTGCAAGACAAGCACCCCTGGAAGAAACGGTATTGCGAAGACATGGATGAGCTACAACCTGAGGGATGGTTTCCAGAATGAATTATTCATCACGCAGCAAAGAGAGCGCTGATGCGAAACTCCTTGACAGATTAAGACCGTATACCAGACCGAGACTCGAGCTCAGGACCATAGGCTTCGCTGGGCAAGTGGCGTAGCAACCTTTTTTTCCTTTTTTCTCTTACATTCGGTTTTTGTATCCCCATTTTTAGGACGCTACGTTTTTGTCAAACCCCTTGTGTAACAAAATTTAACCTCCAAAAAAAAAGGCAGAAACGTAAATCAAATTTAACTCCACTTGGCACCGCCACTTTTACCCTACCACAAAAATAATGAACCATTCCTCTTCAGGCGACGCCCGTAACAACTCCGGAAAGTTCTCCTAAGGTGACAAGCTACGCAGGTCTATAATTTTTATTTATTTATTTTTATTACATGATTGTAATTAGTATGTGTACAAATGACAGTTCTATAAAACATAATGTTACAAAAAGATGTGATTCAAAGCATATACTAAAAGAAACTTCTTATACTACGTGCGCTACTTCAGCTAAAAGGATCTTTCTTCAGAAAATGGTGCAATTTGAGTGTTCTTGTTCACTGCCACTAGCGTTTCACATCTCCAAAAGTGCCGTCTAGAATACCTACAAAAGACTTTTGCTGCATTGCTAATGCCTAAATGAATGCATGAATCAACCAGTCTTTTTCTTTCCTAAATGTTTGTAGTTCAGGTCATTCTGTCTTCGATAAAGGGTGTAGGACACCTTCGTGTGCGTTCAAGAGCGTTGTGGACGTTTTGCAAGTACCACCACTAATCAAGCACCACTTTCTCCCCTTCGCCGAAGATGTAGTAGATGGTCATTTCCTCGAACCAAGGAAGCGCCTGATATTTTGCGAAGGGAAAGCAATAATCATTCGGACATAGGAGAGTCCGAGTTTGAGTCACGTCAGGTGTGACACGGAGGTAACAAGCTAAGATCTTCGTCAGTTGTCAATCGGCCGGACGACAACACGCACGTGATGCGATGCTCATCGGTGACTAGGAGGTGACAGTCGGGGCCAAGTGCAGAGTCCGTTAATCTGATAGCGTGGAGCCGGAGTCTCGTTTCATATTTTTGTTGGTGACTTCATACCACATCGCGCGCATGGTGATGTATTGTTTACTACACTCGTGGCCAATTTATTGTTGGATATTTGGTTCCTACCACGTTACGTGGGACTGGCCGCTGGAGAGTGGTGTAAAAAATTTTGCCTTCGGCGGGCGGGTTGCGAGGAGATCCAAGGTCATATAACTGTATTCCTGAATGAAAGTCGATTCGAGGGAGAGCTGTGTCGCAACGTGCACCACCGAAACCGGTGGGACGGGAGAGACCGGCATCAGGGCCTGTAGTAAACGACCCTCGAGGGAGGAGTGTTCACTGGTCCATAGCTTCCCCATTTTGATCGTATAAAGGGCAGATGCCCGTGCTCGGATTTAACCATTCCCATCCCTCCATCGAGTATGGGGAGGGTGAGAGTCTCATAACGTACTTTGAATATATGTTCTGTGGATAGGAAATAAATGAAGGCAGCCTGAAGTCAGTGACCTGTCCCCTAGAGTTTTGACGCCACGTGGAGATTCAGGTAATTCCACACGTTGCTGTTGGTTCAAGTACCGGAGAAGGTTCTGGTGCACCATCAAGCGTAGGATCTGTAGTAAACGTCAACAGTTTGCCGCAGCCGTTCTACGCACATCTTCAGTTCACTAACGTCTGAGACGGTGGCATCAGCGCCCGGCCCGGGACCTCGCCCGATGTCCAGCGTCACCGACTTGTTGACATTCAGAAGACTGCCCGCAGTCTGTCCATATCGCTCGATCCAGTTTAGCAAGCAGCGGACTTCATCGGTGGCAAGAAACAACAGCAGCATGTAGTCGGCGTACACCCTATAGCTGAGAGGTGATGTCCCGCAGGGTGACGCCATATAGTTTGTGACTGAGACCTCTGAGCATAAAGGGAGCAACGCTGTCGTAGAGAGCTTTTAATGGATATTGAGCACACCGGCCTTCCGTTGACCTCGACCTGAAAACTGCCTGCTTCCAGAAGGCGATGCACATTGTCGATGACGGTCCATCACGTGTATTAGGAAGTTACGGTGCATGCTATTGAAGGCCTGATTGGAATCGATGGAAACGATCGCCGCTCGCAGGCGGCTCGCCTACTCCATCGCTATTAAGTACTTGCAGTCGCCACTGGCCATTTGTACGTTGACATGTCTCTTCTACGACGTCTGGTCTGGGACGTGAATCATTGGAAAATCTTCTAAAAGTGGCCTGCCCGAGACCTGGAGAAGATATTGTTGTCGGCGTTCAACATTGTCACTGAGTGATTACCTGCTGCTGGCTTGTGTATCGGTATGAGAAGTTCTTCGACGACCGTAGGCGTTACTGTCCAGTCCGCGGACATGTGTTCTCGGCACATCGTAACCCAGTGGGGCATCATGATGTCACGGAAGGTCCGGTAAAACTCACTTTGTAATCCAACGGACGCTGGAGACTTATTGGTAGTACCTTTGTCAAAGGCGTCTATCGCCTCTTCAGACGAGACTTTATGTCATCGCTGCTGCGGTGTCGATAGTGCTTGTCATCTGTTGTAAGGCTTACGCAGTCGCCCCGTCGTCTACGGCTCTTTCTTGGTAAAGATAACGAAAATGGTTGCTTGGGTCGTACATGAGCTACGTTCTTGCGTCTAAGGTGTATGATTAACTGTGGTGCATGACGGGGGCCTCTGCAGCCGTAAGGTTGTGTCGTCGCGAGCGCACTTCGGCGCCTTCTAATAGGAGATTCGTCAACTATAATATGTGAGCCTTGATTCGGTATCGTTCTCGTTGTCTGTCCAGCGATGGGAGTAGAACGTCGCTGTCCGCGAGTGCTCCGTAGCACAAGCTCAAGGTCTGTCGGTGCCACGCATCCGTGTCCTTGCCAAACTGCACGAGTGTCTTGAGAACTGTCGGCATGGCGCAGAAGGGTCACCATGCCAAAGACAAGTGGCATCGGGAGTGACGTCGTTGACAGTTGGCCCACGTTGCGGCGACTTGCTGACGGCAGTCTGGCTCCTGGAGGTATGGTACATTCATCTGACAATGGTTGTTACTACGCCAAACATGGAGATGCATCGTGCATATCTACACCCTGCGATCAGAGAAGGCCAGAGGCCATCGTCCAGCGGCCAGCACTAATCGACACACTGGTAAGATCCCTATGCCCAGATCTGTTGCCAAGTGGCTGTCTGATGACCTCAGAAGTTAAGTCCTCTGAGCACTATGGGACTTAATATCTGAGGTCATCAGTCCCCAGGATTCGAAACTGCGGCTCTAGACTGTAGCGCCTAGAACCGCTCGGCAGTGCTCAGAGCCGCTTGAAAGGGACAATGGTTAAAATTCCATTCTAACTGTTTCCGTTTGTCACCACGTACTCTACATACAGCCATAGAAATCGTACTCGCCCTTTTGCTGTGGACTTACAAATCTGGAACATAACAGCTGGAATGACATGTGAAGTTACCCCTCTTTCTTTGTCGTTACCTGCTTAAACGTCCCTACCTCCTTTCTCCTCTTTCTTAATACAACAGCAACCTTTCGGGTCACACAAAGAGGGAAAGAGGGTAACTTAGATCTACATATAAGGCATATTTGTGCATATGAGGCACTTATTGTTGATACATTGTTCTGGACACCATCGGAGTACCGAGTCATTCGTTCTAGTGTTTCTGGCAATACGCAACGTATAGAAATATTATTGTAATCATGTGTTGAGGAGTTAAATTCAAGTAAGTGTAACTGTGATGATTTGTTTTATAATTTCCATTTCCTCCCCTCTCCCTTCTGATCATACAAACAGTCACTTGGACACGCACATGCACTCACTCACATGCCCGTACAGATGCGCTCACGCACACTCACACACACACACACACATACACACACATACACACAAATTTTTTAAACATTTGTTAAATTAAAAACAGTTTCATCCACCGGTTCAAACCAACGATTTTGGGAGGATTCCCTTGCTTGTAACGCACATGTTATAACCTGTAATCCAGTCCCATTTGTTTCCAATTACGATACTATCTGTCACACTGAAACTTGTCTAGTATTTGGCTGTTAAAAACAGAGATCCTATAATGGGTCGACTCTCGAACAACCGATACTACTCCTGTGATTTTTTTTTACTTTTTGGTTTTATGTGGCTCGTGACGAATTCCTCTCCTGTGTCAACCTTTCCATCTCCGAGTGGCACTTGCTTCGTTCGTTATTTGTTGGATATGTGCCAATCTCTGTCTTCCTCTACATATTTTAAGCAGTAGCTGATATTGAAGCGAGGACTCAGACGATTTGATTACTAGTTAAAGAGAGTAGTGAAGGCAAGCCGTTTTTAACTTTATGAAAATTCACACTGAAGCGTGTGTCTTGAGCAATTATTACGCGACAGTAAAAGATAAAGTAATCACGTTAAGTCCAACGCGAAATAATTTGAAGAAGATGGAAGAGACATGTTGAAACGGTCCATTCACTAGGCCATTATTTCATTTCAGAGGAATCAGCTACAATGAACTACCTGTTATTTTAACGCGTTAGCGTGACAACAAGCATTTTTAGAGCGGGTGCGTGGTGCATGCTTCAGAAATCTGCTCGGGTGAGCAGGCGCCTTTGTCTCGCAGCCGGTAGCAGCGCGTCTCGCACAGGAGGCCCGCTACCCTCTGACGCTGTGGATACAGTTGCGGCGGCGCGGCGCGGCGCGGCGCGGCGAGTTTGCTAACTTCGCTGAAATTACCTCTGGCTTGCGCTTTAATGGGAAACCAGCGCAGGTGAGAACCCCGTCACCGTACAGGCTGCTCGCCGGCCCGTGTACAGTCCAGTTTACGGACAGTAAAGAGGCGCCTCTGCATTCAGCCCTACTGATCTTTTAGTACAATTGCCACAGCAATTTCGACACTTTCGCAGAAGCATACGCAGTACTGGGTGGAATATATAATGTGACAGTTGCATGTTAACTACACAAAATAAATAGACTACATTAATGTTTTATCAGTGATGCAAACTCACCTAACAGCTAGAGATTTGTGTAACACACAGATTTTCGTAAATTAAGGAAAAAATGCACGTTTCATTTGCCTTGGACACAAACTGTAACTCGGGATATTAGTTTTGATTGTTAAACAATCATCTTCAAACCGCACAATAGCTATAAGAAGACACGTTTCAAGCAGTGACACAGATTATACGTAATTACATATTATTGGTTGTCAATGATGTTACGAATTGCAAACCAGCTCCACTCCAGTCTGTGTATGTCCAATCTACGTTACGGGAAACTGAATGTCTGATACGTGGTCAGTTTTTGGTGCTGTCAGAAAAAGAGAACATAGCTGAAACAGTGAACTTGTCGAGAGGCGCCGAGTATACATTATCGGACGAACTGAGTGACAGCGAATGCCATTCTGGAAGTGAACGATTTTCACAGAACAGTAATTATAGCACAACACAGGCGACACAATCGAAATGAACAAGCTGCATGCCACATTAGGTTATCGTTAGCAGCAGACAGGCTATACCGACGGGGTTACCAGAGGTCCGTCGAGCACAGACAGTGTCACCAAAGTGATTCGTAGAATCTGAGAGAAAGCAAGAATACCTGCTTCTATTTTATCTTTGCATAATAGGAAGAAAATCTGTGCAGCTCAGTATCAGTTGACGAACTGACTGAATTGAGTTTTCTACACGCAACATGGTTAAATTAACACTTTATAGGAAAAACATGTAAGTCGCACTAAAACACATTGTTTTGATACCGCCGTGATGAGTTCCAAAAAGAAAATTGTGGTTTTGGTCTTAAGCTGAATCTGTAGACCAGCTCGTGTAAGATAATTGGAAGCTTTATAAACAAGTCTGGTTAGACACATGAATGGATTGGTATTGTTAGACCAAGAGGAAGAACGTCACCACAGGTGTCAAGTCAGTGATGGAGTTTGGTCAATCAAGTGCTAGGGTAGAAAAACGTAGTCTGGTTTTCGTCTGTGACAAGAGTCGAATGCTGTGGGTTGGAAGACAGTTGGAATGACAGGGGTACCGAGGTGGCAAAAAATAAAACTGTCTTTTACATAGGTAATGTTATCTGTTGATAAATACACACATCAAAAAATGTTTTGCATCACCCCGGCTCCCAGAACTCGTGAAGATAGAAGTTGACTGGTGAACTTGTCCCACAGACACAGTCCCTTTGACTGTTCAGAGATATTACTGAAGCCCCCTCCCCCACCCCAAATATGTAAGCAACCATGCGTGAGGTGCGACCATTAGTCGAAGGAGTCCGACAGCCGATCAGTTCCAGTCATTCCACCAGGAAGGAGGTCTGAAGCTCAGCCATGCCTTGGCGGTCAATACCGAGTTCGATCGCGCACGCACTGTTACTTTGTGAAAGGAAGGGCTCTCAACAAGGGAAGTGTCCAGGCGTCTCGAAGTGAACCAAATCTATGTTGTTCGACATGGAGGAGATACAGAAAGACAGGAACTGTTGATGACATGGCTCGCTCAGGCCGCCCAAGGGCTACTACTGCAGTGGATGACCGCTGTATACGGATTATGGCTCAGAGGATCTCTGACAGCAACGCCACCATGTTGAATAATGCTTTTCGTGCAGCAACAGTACGTCGTGTTACAACTCAAACTGTGCGCAATAGGCTGCATGATGCGCAACTATACTACCGACGTCCAAGGCGAGGTACACCTTTGCAACCACAAACCATGCAGTGCGGTACAGATAGGCCCAACAACATGCCGAATGGACCTCTCAGGATTGGCATCACGTTCTCTTCACCGAATAGTGTAGCATATACCTTCAACCTAACAATCGTCGGAGACGTGTTTGCAGGTAACCTGGCCAGGCTGAACGCCTTAGACACACTGTCCGGCGAGTGCAGCAAGGTGGAGATCCCCTTATGTTTTGAGGTGGCATTCTGTGGGGCCGACGTACGCCGCTGGTGGTCATGGAGGGCACCGTAACGGATGTGCAATACGTAAATGCCACACTCCGACCGATAGATCAACCATATCGTCAGCATATTGGCGAGGGATTCGTCTTCAAGGACGACAATTCGCGCCCCCATTGGTGTGTATCTTGCGAATGGCTTCCGTGAGGATAACTACATCCGTTCATTAGAGGGGTCACCATGTTCTCCAGGCTTGAACCCTATCGAATATGACTGAGATTGAAAAGGTCTGCTTATGGATGACGTGACCCTCCAACTACTATGAAGCATTGGCGCTGAGTCGTCGTTGAGGAGTGGGGTAATCTGGACCAACAGTGCCTTGATGAACTTGTGGATAGTATGCCACGATGAATACAGCCATGCTACAGTGCAAGAGGACGTGCTACTGGATATTAGAGGTAACGGTGTGTATAGCAATCTGGACCACCACCCCTGAGGTTCTCGCTCTATGGTGGTACAACACGCAATGTGCGGTTTTCATGAGCAATAAAAAGGGCGGAAATGATGTTTATGTTGATCTCTTTTCCGATTTCCTGTACAGGTTCCGGAACTCTTCGAACCGAGGTGATGCAAAACTTTTTGTTGTGTGTGTATATAGTTGTTCAATGGGGTGAGCGGTTGTTACGAAATGGATTGTATCATCGGTGTTAAGAAGGTGATGTAGGATGTTCTTTCGTTGGAGTAGTGAGCAAATGGTGTGGATGGGACGGTAATTTCCAGTAATATGGGATGTGTTTTGTCAATGTTGATGCAGAGTGAATGGAGCATGTTACGTGTACTATATGGGACAGAAACTGCGATTTGGAACAGTACTTACGATCTGATTGGTTTGGTTATGGTAACAAATTGGTACTCTACATTCTTAAGTTCTATGGACATTTTGCTCATAGTTAGGGCACTTTTGCCTACAGCATGCTCCGTCGACTGTTTTGGTGTAGGGATAGTTCGACTTCTTATTTTTACTGGTGTGTGAGGTTGCTGTGAGTAATGAGGTAACCGATGTTTGATTGTAATTCTGTAAACACACACAAGTAATACTGGACCCGAGCGTTACATACGTGTGTATGTTTAAGGCTTTTCCGTGGGCAAAGTTTACACGACTAACAAACAGATAATGCGACTTCCCTTCCTTAGGCTACGTTTACGACTGTGGTGTCAGGAAGAGGATCCGGCCACAAAGATTAAGAATAAAATAAAGTTTGCCAAATCCAGAAAATGCGGGCCCTGTATTACGTGAGATGGAAGCAACGGAAAAGGGAACTGCAGTGCCTGCATTTATATCTCCATCCATTATAAGAATCACAAAAGGTTTATAAGCTTGGTGAATGGGAAAAGACAATTCTTCTGCCAGTGTGTGTGTCCTGTTGCAGGCATCACACCCACTTTCAAGCACATTCAACAGAACCAGAGCACATACGTTACGCGACTGTTAGAACTGGTCATTATGGTCAAATGAGATGTCACAAGATAATACATGAGAACAGCTAATCATTCCATCGTAGAGCTTGTATTATCTATGGTCTCATCAGTATAACAGCCGTCACCGAAGTAGGCACCTCAAGGGCAGTTCACCATCCTGCAACATTGCCAGTTAGTGATAATTTCGAATGTAAGCAAAATTTTCGAAAAAAAGTATTAAATATCTTTGTTTTCAGTCTGGAATATGACGTAGTAATTTCTAGCTGTTATTAGATAAATAAATAAATAAAAATTAACGTTAAAAGAAATTTTGAAGAAATTTTTTTTTGTTTCAACCTGTGGAAAAAACGGAACCAATGACTTAATTAGACTGAACATAATATATGAAAATTCTAAAACTTGTAGAAGCGTGTGATCCCTATTTTATCGTGGAAAGATAAAATTATTCCAGGGTAAAAATGTCGTGTAAGAGGCATGAACGAAAGAAGTCGGCGTTTATGAATCTGTGTTCTATTGACCCCTTCACAAACTTACAGCCAGAAAGCTGTTAACAAACCCATAAAGTTAAATTTGATAACATCTGAGGCATCATTACTGTATCGTGTAACGGAGGAACGCATTTTATATACGAGAGACTGCGTTCGCGACAGCGTAGAAGTATTTCTATGCCGCCGGCACGATTTTAGCTCCGACGGCTCACCTTAATACGACCGAGAATATTCCCTGCCTCTCGAAAATTTTGTGTTAGCAGCTCTTACTACCCTTTTCCACTACAGATCGTCGATATACGCTACACAAAAGTAACTGTAGGTAGTTTCAGGCGACTGTTTCCGTTGAAGTCGACCAAAATAAAATTTTTCCGTGTGATTTTGTGAAACCCAAGTTTAATCGAAATATTGTTCTCAGCACGCAGGAAGTGCATTTTACCTGAAATTTCTTCTTGCTGATGCATTGTCTCTGCATTCCATTAAAATTTTTTATCCGTCCTTGTACTTTCTGAACCAAAAACCAAGCATCGGAGGGGACTAACAACGGAGTTCTTGCGGCCAGAAGATTTAATTTTTTCACGGAGATCGCTGCGTATTTTTCGGGACGTCAGATAACTGTCCTCTGTCGCAGTATTGAAGTAGAGTTCTATGCACTAACCTTTTGTTAAAATCGTCAAATACCCGAATTTTTGTATCATTTACGTCCCTTTCCAGGAAAAAGTAAAACACGTGCTCACATCTAAAGCTTCTGCCAGTATTACTGCATCGTTAATACTGAATACAGTCTGTTCGGAAATGCCACAAGGTTGTTGTCATTTCAGAAACTTGCGCAATGTTTATATTGACTATATTATTTCATTTATAAATTATTTATATTATTCCTGTTGGCCAGATCAGTAAAAAATTTTCAGTTCTCTCCATACGACAATTTTAGATTGTTTTTGAATGTTTTTTTCGACCTTTATGCACACTGATGGGTGTAATCCCTTGCTCCTGTATTTCACTCCCTATCAAACAGAAGTCAATGCACTTTTCCAGAAAAAGTGGAAACACACGTGAAGATATCGCGTGGAAATACACGAAGATTCAGTTGGCGCTGACCAATAGCACTGTCAAGAGTGTATATGCGGCAGCGAAGCTATAGGGCGGGAGAATCAAAGCGTTTTGCGAAGGCGGAATGCAGGTCGCAGGTCTGACCTTGAAGTGTCTAATTTCCTGACGGCCACTCAAGTATTTGGCGGAGTACTCCTGTAGAATAATTGTCAGGTGTGTGTGTATTTCTTGTTGTTTCGAATATAGATAGTGGGCATGTAATGCCATTCTTTATAAAGTAATGTTGTCTGAAGAATTTAAATAATCGTCATGGCATACTATCCACAAGTTCATCAAGGAACTGTTGATCCAGATTACCCCACTCCTCAACGACGATTCAGCGTAGATCCCTCAGAGTGGTTGGAGGGTCACGTCGGCCATAAACAGACCTTTTCAATCTATCCCAGTCATGTTCGATAGGGTTTAGGTCTGGAGAACATGCTGGCAACTCTAGTCGATGGATAGTTATCCTGAAGGAAGCCATTCACAAGATACACACGATGGGGGCGCGAATTGTCGTCCTTGAAGATGAATGCCTCGCTGATATGATACCGATATGGTTGAACCATCGATCGGAGGATGGCATCCACGTATTGTACAGCCGTTACGGCGCCTTCCATGACCACCGGCGGCGTACTTCGGCTCCACGGAGTGCCACCTCAAATCAGCAGGGAATCTCCACATTGCTGAACTCGCTGGGCAGTGTACCTAAGGCGTTCAGCGTGACCGGTTGATGATGATGATGTTTCGGATTGTGGGGCGCTCAACTGCGTGGTTATCAGCGCCCGTACAAATTCCCAACCTTTACTCAGTCCAATCTTGCCACTTTCAGGAATGAAGATGAAATGATGAGTGAAACACACACACCCAGTCATCTCGAGGCAGGTGTAAATCCCTGACCCCTCCTGGAAGCGAACCCGGGACCCCGTGCTCGGGAAGCCCAGCGTGTCCGGGTTGCCTCCAAACACGTCTCCGACGATTGTCAGGTTGAAGGTATGTGCGAAACTCATCGGTGAAGAGAACGTGATACCAATCCTGAGCCGTCCATTCGGCATGTTGTTGGGCCCAACTGTACCGGGCTGCATAGTGCCATGATTAAGATGGACCTCACCATGGACGTCGGGGGTGAAGTTCAAGAAGGTGGCGTTGCTCTCAGGGATCCTGCGAGCCATAATCCGTAGATAGCGGTCATCCACTGCTTGAGCGGCCTGAACGAGGCATGTCACCGACAGTTCCTGTCTCTCTGAATCTCCTCCATGTCCGAACAACATCGCTTAGGTCCACTCTGAAACGCCTGGACACTTCCCTTGTTGAGAGCCATTCCTGGCACAAAGTAACAATGAAGACGCGATTGAACCGCGGTATTGACCGCCAAGGCATGGCTGAACTACAGACAACACGAGCGTGTACCTCCTTCCTGGTGGAATGACTATAACTGATCGGCTGTCGGACCCCTTCGTCTAAGCGCTGCTCATACATGGTTGTTTTTTACAGCTTTGGGCGGGTTTAGTGACATCTCTCAACAGTCAAAGGGACTGTGTCTGTGAGGCAATATCCACAGGCAACGTCTATCTTCATGAGTTCTGTGAACCGGGGTGATACAAACCTTTTTTTTTTATGTGAGCACTTTACCTAAACAGTAGCAATTTGGAGTGATAAAATATCAGCGCCGCTTTCGTCTGAACGGGGGTAGAAAAACCTCTTCCCGCAAAACGTAGACCACGAAGTTGTATGTCATGCGAGAGTTAATTTCGCACACGTATTACACTGCCTCCATCGAAAGTTATTGCGGCGCACGGTCCACCATATGAGTTAGTTCCATTGTAATAGAGCGGCCACAGCTACACATGTATCCTCGAAGATTGATTCAGTTTGGTACTACGTGCAGTTAAGGAAATAATCCGCTTCGTTCCTACAGAAAGAAGAGTAATAGTGGTCATACCGAATTGACCGTGTTTTCATTTTTGTTCCTTTTGGAAACCTGATTTATGCAACAACCACAGCACGGAAAAGCGTCCCCTATTTGTAGAGAGTGGACTGACGTAATTCATAAGAAATGTTCGTAAGTATAGCTCCAACCGCTGGTGTGAAATTTAGTAGTATTAAAACATTGTGCAAGAATTTTATCAAAGAATTTAAATTTTTTTTAAATTGTTTTGTAGTGATCCTGACTTGTGTAAGGTTTTAGTTTTCGAAGGTGCCTTCCATGGGTTGATACAATACATAAGAGAAGTTCCTAAGTGTAGCAAATTAAACATCTGTCAGGACATTATTATTATTACTCTTTAAACGAGCTTTAAAATACTTCAAAAATATCTTCACGTCTTTTCATTTGGTGATCACGTAGTCTGTAGTGCTCAACAGAGCTCTCTATGGACTCAGATGATTCATACATAAAAACGTTTTTAATTATAACATATAAAATATCAGGGCTTTAACACCATTAAACTTTGTAAGAAACATACAAAATTCCAAAGTTCTCCTCTCTTCCTCTTTCCTATGGTGTTCGGCCTGGGCCGGCCGGTGTGGCCGTGTGCTTATAGGCACTTCAGTCTGGAACCGCGTGACCGCTACTGTACCAGGTTCGAATCCTGCCTCGGGCATGGATGTGTGTGATGTCCTTAGGTTAGTTAGGTTTAAGTAGTTCTAAGTTCTAGGGGACTGATGACCACAGATGTTAAGTCCCATAGTGCTCAGAGCCATTTGAACAATTTTTTTGTTCGGCCTGGCGTGTTCTGCTTGGCACATTAGTAACTCTGCACTCAGCACAGCATGTGGGCACAACGGAATAATCCACTTACAGTATGAGTTTCCTCATTAGTTACCGGCTTCAGTGCTACCAGAGTGGCCGAGCGGCTCTAGGCGCTTAAGTCTGGAACCACGCGACCGCTACGGTCGCAGGTTCGAATCCTGCCTCGGGCGTGGATGTGTGTGGTGTCCGTAGGTTGGTTAAGTTTAAGTAGTTCTAAGTTCTAGGGGACTGATGACCTCAGCTGTTAAGTCCCAAAGTGCTCAGAGCCATTTGAACCAATCTACGCCCCCATTATTAATGACATCATTGCCGCTCTCGTACTGGTCTTCCGTCTAGACTTGCGCCAAATTGAACAAATTTCTCACAATTCTTTCATTACTGCAACGTCTGAGAGCGCACGACAGGAAGAATACGAGAGAAACCATTTAGATATCCAGCTCCGTAATGCGGTTTGCATCTTGTGTCGTTTTTGGCAAACGAAATTCTAATCGTCGAAGCAAAGTTTCCAGTGACATTCACGGTTTTTCTAACAGTTAATATTAGATTTATTCTACTACTGTCTCATCTTTAAGATGTTTGATGCTCTGGAATAAAACTGTTTTGGAATTTGCTACATAATATAATTATACGTCAGTGATAAATTTTGTTGGTCTACAAAATTCGTTATCATATACCTTAAGCATAATAATATATTAGACGTAGAGAGAAATTTCGTAGAACCGCATAGTTTTTCACATGAAAGATTTACGTTTACCTTGCACCAATTCATAGAGATGGTGCTTCATTTTTATTCATGTGCAGCCTATAACCATTTGGATTTTATATCCCAATTCTCTTTTGTTTAGTCTTACTATATCCACTGAAGCAGCAAAAGCAAAGAACTGTTACATGAACGCTACAATTTAAATTACCATGAATAGGGTTGTCAGAAAGTCTGAGAAGCTTGTAAGAATGTTGTAGGATAGGTCGTGCTGAGAAATAACTCTAAGTAAAAAAGTTTGATGCATCTCACAGTTTCCGAGATTAGCACTGAAATTAGCCAATCGAGCCGTTACATGAGCGGAATTCAAGCGACCCACCAGATACAATTTGTGGCAGTTGTTGTCTAGCATAGATGATAGTGCAAAAGGGGGCTCAGCCTTTGGCCTGGGTTCGATGCTTACTACCTTCCCGTGTCCAAATTTACTTCATTTGCCTGTTCGGTTTTAGGAAACCAAACGAAGATCCAGTTTGGTGACAATCTCTGGTAGCACGCTTGAATTTTCGCGCACAACGGCGTGACTGGCTAAATTCGGTGCGAAATGTAAACGGCACAACTATCTTTTCTTTTGCTTAACAGTTATTTCTCTGCACGTCCTACCTTGCAACCCTCTTACACGCTTCTCAGACTGTTCCTGAACATCCTCGAAAGTTATCATTTACGACTTGCCTCTGTAGGCAGCTCTTAGTCGACTGTTGGAAAAAAAATTCAACTGCGAGAGTGCAATGATAAATCTAACTGCGAGAATCTCAAGAAATCACGGCCTGTCTGAAACTAATTGTAATCCCAAAAATCTGAATTCGAACTTTGATAAAAGAAAACAGATTGCTTTGAATGTAAATTTGGTCCCTGTGAAATCTAACTAAATGGAATAATATGTTCTCCAAGCAATTGGTCTTTCCTGGGTGCAGAGTCCTCTTGTGGCTACAACGTGTCACGATAATGGAGCTGGAAAGCCTAACTGCGCAGAGGTGCAATGCGTACTCCAAAAACATTGCTACCATTCTAGGTCCATAATTTTTTGATAATAGTTTTAATTAATCGATTGTTGTAATGTGGACAATGATGCTGGTTTAAATGAACTTGATTCGAGATCCAATTCCTTAGACTTAAGAATATTTAATGAAACTTCATAATTACCTATGCTTCCTCTGAAATCAAGTAAAAACAATCAAAGAGTTACAAAAATCGAACATAGGAAGATTGAAGTTCACATGTATAATTCAAAAAATTCTCTGTGATCGATAAATCCTAACAAAAGAATGAAAAGCAGAAAGATTCCTGATCTGGATGTCTGACGAACCAAGAATGTCGCATTATATAATCGCTACCACAAATTAATCAAACTTAATCATTATCTGTATTCCATTCTTCACAAATGTAATCGTACCAATTCAATTTTTTTTTCTCTGTGGTCCAGAGATCACCTCTGACTCATCTCTGGGCGGCGTTGCATCTCTGTCAAGGCTGCACGCGCAAGTCTAAGCTATTCAAACCTTCTGAGCGCAATTTCAGACATCCAAAACAAGAAAAATTCTTACAGTAAGTAACCCCCCCACCCACACACACACACACACACACACTCACACACTCTTCACCCTGTATAATTCTTTTTTATATTAAATATAGCTGCATTTTCAACTTGCAGAAGCTGGGGAAGATAACGTCCCTGGACTGATCATGAACTATAGGCAGGCAGGCAGGTAGATTATATGAAGAAAACCGTCACGGCTACAGCTATTAAAATACTTTGCTCTGGGTTCAGGAAGTAATTTTCTGTTTACATTATTTTGTGTTATTGTGTGCTCCAGTTCTTAGCGGCCCTGCCTGTATTCTTACGGGATCGACACGTTAATCTGAAAATGGCAGGTTTAGTTGCACAGGGTAGCTGAAGCCTTTCCTGACGCCATTCCTACTCTCAGGATCGAGTTCGTGCATCCCATCTGTCTTCGTCTAGTGTTGTCGCATGTGAAAGTGTGAGAACGTTTTCTACACGTTCACGAATCGTGTAACTATGGCGGGATATTGATATGTCTGGTATTCACCTAGCCGAATGTGAGATATAGCCTAACAGCCACATCTGTCTGGCTGGCACATCGCCCCTCGCCGTTAATACGCCTGGCGGATTCGATTCGGCACCGACGGGTCTACTGGAATTCCGGAAGCGGCGAGGTAACGCATGGGGCTGTCCTAGGTTTGGTGTTACTGTTCGAAAGGAGAAAGCGTTTATTTCGACAGTGGGAGTCTATCGTGATTGTTTTATTACCCAGTGACTTTCATCAGACTTCGTGTGTAGAGATGAGAGCACATTTATTGACTGTTGAAAAATGTTATGGAAGACGGGAAAGGCTAGTCAAGAGGCCCCCCGCATACAGTAAAGTCCGGAAAATATAGTTACGTTATTTCTGAAACCGAATATACATGTTTGATGGATATAATTGAACTTGAAAATCCATTTCCTAATGAAAGTATTACCAAAAGCTGAGAGTTTTGAGGTAGTTCTAGAATCGAAGCAACCGTTGTACTCCTCCCTTAGAAATAGTTGTACTGAGAGTTTAGTGACCGATGACGGAGATTCGTCTGTTCAGTGCGTGCAAAACATGCTCAATAAATTTAGTACAGCAGATCATCCATATAATGTTACCTGTCAAAATAGCTCGAAGTGGAAATCCATTAACGAACATAGTGAGCTATTGCTAACCATCTACACTTTAGTATGGGCCCCACAGCAATACTTTATATTTGCACAATTGCGCTTGAACAGCATTTCTCTGACGCTAGTCCCCGTACGTCAACCCGTGTGATACCTCACCACGCCAAGCCCTCACATACGACAAATGTGTCTCACTGTGCAATATTTGTATGAGATATCACAATTTAACGTGCTAAAAGTCCCAGCGCAAGTAGTGTTATCTGTGATCAGTGAAGACAACATTCGAAGTTGCTGAATGCACAATTATCTAGCCAGTTTTGCACTATCGGCACGACACGAATATAAACCTACACCAACATTCCTCCAGCGTGTGATGGGCGAGTGCATATTACATTACTGCCAGTCATTGCCTTTCCACTCGCAAAATGATGAAGAGAAATTATTGCCTCTGTGTTTGTGTTTGAGTAATTATCTCCTTTATTTTGCCCTTAAGATCTTATCAATACCTTGAAAGTAGATGAATCAGTGTGCAGTCTATGGCAAATATGAGTACTCTAAACCCCCTACACCTATTTCTACATGAACTCAATAGCGTTCTCCCAAAAAGTGGTGTTCTATTCTCCAAGAATTTGTACCCAATTTCACAGAAAATTTCCGTAACACTTTCCCACTGATGCAAACGACTGCCAACAAATTTAAGAACTCACTGCTCAATGGCTTGATGTCTTCCTTTAATCAGTACCACTCACACACATTTGTTCTATATGCCAGCTCCTTTTTAGGTGCATTATGCTTACACAAAATTCGCCCAGTATACCATAGTCAGCCCTTTATCTTCCTGCACCCGACTGCGTAGTACTGTTCCATTTCGTTTTGCAGTGTTACGTCTACACATATCGTAACAGGCATGTCTGATAAAAGGAGCATTTATTGATAACGTATCCACAGTTGCAGAATTTTTTCAACTTCAAGTTATCAGTGTTATATAGATTCGTTTGAGAACTGCTATTAGTACAAATTTGCGACATAATTTCTACTGATTCAGTCACTTTTCACTAATATTTATTATCACTACGAATTCCAACACCATGTTGCCATCATCAGGTGCATTATAGTTATATGTACATTACACTAATTCGAAAATGTTTAGTTATGACGTTCTTATTAATGTGTTCTGTGTGCCAGAGGAAAAATGGTTACCTATCGATAAGTAATCTCATTGGCTCACTGACCAAATAAACCTCGTCATTCATCAGATTAATGTAATATACGTGCAAGTGTAGTGCTTCTAATGATGGCAGCATGCTGCTGAAACGCGTCGTGTTAATAAATATTAGTAAAATGTGATTGAACTTGTATAGATTATTTTATAAATGGATCTTTTCCTCACCCATCCACTGAGAGAAAGCTACAATTGCTAACTGTGTGAGGTATGGACTGCTCTGAACAGTGGGCAACCATTTTATCCGTAAACGGCAAATTCTATTTTAGATGATAACTCTAAAGGAAACTATCTCGAAAACAAATCTGTACCATGCAGTACACCATTTATCGATCTAAATGTCACACCAGCCACTGCCGCAATGAGGGCAGCAAAACAGATGCACAGTTTCAGATAGCGTGAAGATATTCGTACAAGTTCACAACGACACTACACCGCAGGCATCCCTGTTTCACGTCGTGTAGCAGTAAATTTCAATTCATGGTGGAAGAAAACGACCAGTAAAAGCGTTCGATATACTGCTGTTAGAATAACTGACTCATAGTCGTTTCCGCCGATTAAGCTGTGCGCGTACCCGAAAACCAACTCATGAAACCGCCCTCGATTACGTAGCTGTCGTTCGCTTAAACGCACTATCCCGGATGAAAAACACGATACAACTGAATGCTAACAAGCTGCCATTAAACGTGTAAAGCGTAACCGCTAGCAAAGTTTATCCACGGAAAGAAAATGTAGCAACCACAACATCAGTAATATTAAAATAATAACTTTCGATTGCTTCAAGTGTAACGTAAACAAAAGATTCTGGTCATGTCAGTACTGACAAAACGTTCTTAATAGTATTGTTCCATTATGTGATTCTTCTTCGGTAGGTTCCAAAACTGTGATCTTCATATATTTATAATGATAAATGAATCCTACTGAACTGAACGTAAAGTACTGTATCGCCACACAGTTCGTTTTGTCAAGGTAAATTTACATTTTTCCCATTATTAAATGGTGGTGAGTTTTATTTACTGTACCTAGGCGGGTCGAATGTCTAGGAGTTAAGTAGATAATATGCAGAAGAAAAGAAAAAAAACTAATGGTCTCTTAGACGGCGATTAGTTCGGCTTCAGGAAAGGTAAAGGCACCACCAGAGAGGCAGCTCTGACTTTGTGCTTGATAATGGAAGCAAGAAAGAAGAAAAATCAAGACAAGATCATAGGATTTGTCGACAGCGGAAAAGTGCTCGACAGTGTAAGAGTGCGCAATATGTTTGAAATTCTTAAAAAAAAGTAGGGGTAAGCTATAGAGAAAAGCCCGTAATATACAGTATGTACAAGAACCAAGAGAGAGCAACGGGACTAGAATACCATGAACGAAATGCTCAGACTAAAAAGATTGTAAGACAGGAAGGTAGTCTTCCGCTACTGTTTTCATCCTGTACATCGAAGAAGCAAAGATGGGAATAGAAGATAGGTTCAGCAGTGGGATTAAAATTTATGGTGAAAAGATATCAGTGGTAAGATTCACTGATGACACTGATATCCTGATTGAAAGTGAAGAAGAATTACTTGATGTCTTGAATGGAGAGAACAGTCTAATGAGTACAGAATATGGATAGACAGAAAATCCAAGAAAGATGAAAATGAAAAGAAGTAGCAGAAATTAGCATAGATAGAAAACTAACGTCAAAATTGGGGAGCAGGAAGTAGACGAAGTTAAGGACTTCTGCTACCTACGCTACAGAATAACCCATGATGGACGGAGCAGTGAAGACACAAATAGGAGCCTACCACCGGCAGAAATAACTTTCGTATACGGGAGAAGGCTACTAGTATCAAATATATGTCTTACTTAGAGGAAGAAATTTCTGAGAATGGACATATGGACCACAGCATTGTACGTCACGTAGTGAAAGGTGAGGTGTGGGAAAACCCGAACAGAAGAGAATTGAACCATTTGAGATATGGTGCTAGAGAAGAATGTTGAAAATTACGTGGACTGATAAGGTGATGAAAGCAACGTGTGAATAACACAGAACACAAAAGGACAGAATTATTAAATGTCTATTAAGACATCAGGGAATAGCTTCCATGACACTAGAGGGGACTGTAGACGATAAAATCTGTAGAGGAAGACAGAGATTGGGATACATCCAGCAAATAATTAAGGAAGTAGGTTGCAAGTGCTACTCTGAGATAAAAAGGATGGCATAGGAGAGGAATACGTGACAGGCAGCTTCAAACCAGTCAGAAGAATCGTGGCGTAAAAAAAAAAAAAAAAATGGTTCAAATGGCTCTGAGGCTGGTCCCGGCGGAGGTTCGAGTCACCCTCGGCCGTGGGGTTCTGTGTTTGTCCTTAGGATAATTTAGGTTAAGTAGTGTGTAAGCTTAGGGACTGATGACCTTAGCAGTTAAGTCCCATCAGATTTAACACACATCTGAACATTTTTGAAATGACTCTGAGTACTATGGGACTTAACATCTGAGGTCATCAGTCCCCTAGAACTTAGAACTACTTAAAACTAACTAACCTAAGGACATCACATACATCCATGCCCGAGGCAGGATTCTAACCTGCGACCGTAGAGGACGCGCGGTTCCAAACTGAAGCGCCTAGAACCGCTCGGCCACATCGGCTGGCCGTGGTGTAAAAGAAATGAAGTAGACGCTTACTTGTGAAATTTTGATAATTTAGGCCTAGTTACGATTCTAACGAATTTCTTGCTAATATAGTACAAAAGGGCCAGTAACACGTACATTTAACTGTTTCTGTTGGCGTAACATATTTCTCAAGAAAATTGCGACAATAAGTTAAATCACACGCATACAAAATAACTTTTTCGTCTCTTTCAGTTATTTGCACTTTGCACTGATTTATTGTTCCTTTGGTTCTTAGCAGAATATATTATACAGTATGAATTGAAACACACACAAAATGCTGTTTTTACTCAATGATAAAGACAGGAAACCGGATTTGGAAAAGAGTGAGATGTATAAAATTACTTTTAAGTGTGCAAATTCTGCATAGGTCAGTTCGGGTTGAAGGAAAATCACAGAAATTGGAATCTTAGAAAAAGGGAGATTCTACTTTGCAGACCATCTAATTAAAGAAAGTCTAAGTTACAAGGTGAAACATGAAGTACTACATTGCATCCAGAAAGAAAGGGAGGTGAACTATCCTGAAAAAAAGGAAGTTAATAAACTATCAGATTCAGTTTCCTTACTCTCCATTTTCCAATGCAGATACAACTCAGTCTCATCCAGGCCATGTTGTACATTACCTCTCTCACTCAATTTCCCCATTTACTTTCATTTCAGTTACTGTAATTTCAGTTGTTATGTTTGAAATATTTTACTTTTTATAACCACAGTTGCTTCACTAACCTGCTTAATCTCACTAGTATATCTGATCCGGTAGTAATTCAGCACCTAACCAGAGAAGCCACACCTTTGGAACATTTCATCAGTGTTTATTGTTTAATTGATTTCTTACATGAACAACTGTTGTAATTTGCGTATAGTTCAAAAGTTAATGTTATCACATAATTTATCTTAGTTGGATAGCCTTACCTCGCATATACACTGAAGTAATACCTTTTCTTGTATTCCTAAATCTAACGTTAACATATATCATCTCCGGGAATACAGATAGTCTGTAGGTGCACTAGTTTAAAATCTTTGATCGAAAAAAATTTTACTGCCTCACTTAGTTATCTTTGTAGATGATAATGGAGAAACAGCATAAAACTGGTTCCTGAAATAACAAATAGTAAATATTGTACAATATTATACCAGTGTTCGTGCGGTAGCGTTCTAACTTCCGGCGCCCGGGTTCCCGGGTTAGATTCCCGGCGGGGTCAGGGATTTTCTCTGCCTCGTGATGACTGGGTGTTGTGTGATGTCTTTAGGTTAGTTAGGTTTAAGTAGTTCTAAGTTCTAGGGGACTGATGACCATAGATGTTAAGTCCCATAGTGCTCAGAGCCATTTTTTTCATAATATTTACGACTTATTCGATTACTAACTTCACGTTAACCTTGGAAAATGTCTGAATTTGTTTTTAATATAGAAATATTTGTGGCGTGTTTATCTCAGAATTTAAACGGAATTTATGACTAATAAACTTGCTACTTTTTAAGCTAACAACACAACATTTTGTTATTTCCTCACTAATGATATTTTCCCACCCACGACTCATTACATAATTATAAATTAAACTATTTTATTTCACATATGATATCGTCTCGGTAGATTGATTGTCGAAACCAACTAACACCGTGTGGCACTTCCTGTGCAGCCATCATAAGTGGTACGCTTCAGCTATTACGCGAGGTGTTGTCATGGGACAACCAATAATCTACATCGGTTTACTGATTTCTGAATGCTACTTGTCTGTATAAGAACTACACCAGTCTGATTAAAGGAATTCACACAGACAATTTCAAGGAATCGTTACTTGACTGGTCACCAATTTATTCAGTCTGCACGAGATTGTCACGAAAAGAGACTGCAGTTTGCAGCACGGCAAAAGAAAGGGAATATATTTGGTGGTAGGGTTTACTTTCGTAAATTTGACAAAAAAGGTTCCAGAACAAATGAAGAAAGGTGTGGCTTCATCCACT